>NW_006799951.1:1705716-1716127 GCF_000485575.1 Poecilia formosa
ATCAGGGAGACTTTTTAAAAGTAACACAAAATGAACTGATTGTCTACAATTTCCTGTCTTCTCCACTTCTTGGATAATTGAGTCAGGTGGCAAAGCATGAGTCCTTTCCTCCCAAGAAAACATCCAGGTCTGACTAACATTTCCCAAAACCTCACAGGAGAACGTTTAATGGTCTAATGGTGCGAAACTGGGCCTGGAGCCACGATTTTAAAACATATGGTTGGCACTAAAACAACGTGAGTCACCAGAAGAACACCAGACCCACAATGAAACACGGTGGTGGCAGCAACATGCTTTGGGATTACTGTTCGGCGGACAGAAATTAGGTTATTGATGGATGAAGTGACAGCCTATTCAGAATTCCAGTCAGGCTCAAACCAAGACCCTCAAGCGCTCTGGAGTCCGAAAGTACATCCAAGTCAGAAGAATGGTTTCGCCTTAAGAAAACAAAAGTTTTGGAATTTGTTTGTTTTTAGTGAATTTTATAAGATGCATATTGAACTAAAGGTGGGAAAACATTTCAAAAAGATTTGTGACTGTCTTAGGAATATGTCATTGTGTGTCGGCTTAAGCCTAAAGGACTGGATGAGATGTGGGGTTTTCAGAAGCAGCTTTGATTATCATGTAATCCGTCCTTAAAAGACGACATCCATGCCTACACTTCCGTTGAGGCAGTTTGAAATATTCAGAAATAAGAGTTTTTTTAATGTATCTGGGCAGGAAGTTCCTTTGTTGTGAAGTGTAACCGCGAAGATAGCTAAAGATGTCGTTATGGAGCAAATTTAGACATAGATGCGTGTGAACTGGCTGCTTGCTCAAATCCTGTGCAGTTTCTCTTTTTGTGTGTGAATTCACAGGCCGCCGTCGACGGCGCATGGGAACCGCGGCGCAATGAGGAAGTGGAACTGGGCAGGAGAAGGAGGAGATGTTTGGAAACACAAAGCTGTGTGTCGAGTCAGCTTAGCTGGCGACGCCACGAAGCTGATGGAAATCCATCAAAGTGCTTCTCGTCATGAGTTGGACCCACACTTAATGATTGTACGGTAAATGTTTTCATGATATTTTTTCCTGTCAAGACCTGAGTCACCTAATGAGTCACACCAGCTCTCCATCTCTCTCTTTCTCTTTCTCTCTCTCTCTCTCTTTCTCTCTCTCTCTCTCTTTTTTATGTGGGATGGAGAGTTTTTGTTGACATGGCGATGCCAACTTTGTTTTGTCAGTCTCTGTAAGAGAGGCGCACATGGAAACACTTACTGTACTGTTGACCCCTCCTCTTCCTCAACATACACACGTGTCCAAACACTTTCTGTGTGATCAATGAAGAGCACATATGTGTCCATTGTATAGAATGAAAGCCAACATGCAGAGCCAGAGGCAAGGGGGGACAGAAAACATGGCGGAAGCATATCGCGCTTCAGTTTGAGGTTTTTACATAAATGCAGCCGCTGCAGCAAAGGCTCTCCCACTCCTTCAGGAGTGCTGACATGTGCTCCTGTGACAACCACCGCAGGGCTTTTATGTATCTCAATGTGAAATTTCTGCACACCTGAAAATCCGTGTTCATATGCCAAAGTCTGCACATTTATCAGACTTTACTCTGACAGGCTCTGTTCTCCACCTGACTTTTTACCCTGAAATTTTAGAGCCCAACGTAATCCTTCCCTCGAGCCTCCTCCTCCTCCTCTTCAACGCCTATCCCTCCGCTTTTTCCTCTCTCCCCATCTAGTGTCATGGTGAGGGTAATATGAGGCATATGGCTGCTGATGACAGTCCCTAATCCTCGTGCTGATAACTGATAGTTACCCGCGTGCTCCTCATCCCCGTCTCATCCCCTTTATGCCGAGAACAAGGGAGGAAAGACGCGAGCGCGTCGGCTGATGCTCCCCGCTGAGCCTTCAAGTCCCTGCCGCACTCAGCTGAGAATCATTATCTGAAATGACTGATGTGAGAAGGGGCTGATGGACAAGGCAGATATGAGTGTTTGTGCTGGAGTCAAACTTACTTCAGACTCACGGAGATCCAGAAAGCAGAAGTTGCTTCAGGGTCTTAGAGAGTGCAAGATGTGCCAAACCAAAAAAAAAAAGAAAAGAAAGAAGAAACCCACAAACGTGGTATATTTTAGGAGTGTTCAAGGGATTGCATCAGATTTCTTACTCACTCAAGCTCCTGTTGCTTTATTGGGGTTGAGTTTTATTTGGCAATAAATAAACACCCAACAATACGCCCACAAACAGGGATGACAACCAGCGTTAAACCTTTGGGCTTCCAGTCATTTAAACCGAGTTTATTAGCATATAAACGCAGAGAATACAGACATATATATATATATATATTATTTTATTTTTTTTAAAGATTTTGATCACCAAAGCCTGTAAATAAGAGCTGCTTTGGGTCACTGATATTAGCTCAGATGTCTTGACATGAGCATTTTGAATAAAAGCTTACTAAGATCCATCTTAAGTAGTAACATATTCTACTCTAATTAAAATAAGATATTTTAGAATAAATCAAACAAGAAATGTTTACCAGCAACAAAAACATCTTATCTGTAGGGCATCGTTGTGTTGGACTGAATTTTTACTTGACCATTAAAAAAACAAACAAAAAAAACATGTCGACTTATCTGAGCCTTTGTTAGGGAAGTCTTGCTAGTACTGAGCTGGGCCGCTTTCAGAATGGTTTTTATTCTTCATGTCAGAAATTCAACACTGTGTCCCAAAACATCCCTTGACTGTTTTGGGGACTACAGTGAAGTGTGGCATTTAAATAATGCTCATTTGATGCAAACAGAGCCCTGAAATAAACCCTGCATCATTTCACCACCAACCTGAAATGTTGATACTGACCAGATTGATTCGTCCTTTAATCCACGCCCAAGTCTTTCCCCAGGACAGGAAAGTTGCATCTTTTTAATTTTACTGAGCCTTTGTGTGGTGTTGCCTCGGTTTTCTGCTCTTACATAGGAGGCACTCGGCGCGGTTGTCTGCTGCTGTAGCTCATCTACAGAGAAAGCCTTTTGCACACTTTGTTGCAAATGTAAAACCAGACCACATGAGTCCCATATATCAGTAGTTTCTGAATTATTCAGACAAGACTAGCTTTAAAGTCATTTTTATAGTCGGTTTGTACTTCAGTAAGTCATCTTCTGCACATCTGGCTCATTTACTATGTGGGTTAATAGCAAACTGAACAGGTGTACCTAATGAAGCGGCTAGTGAGAGTATTTAAAATAAAAGAATATTGTTGTTGTTGCACAAAAAGTACATTAAGTAGAATACAGTATGCGGACAGGCCACACAAAGCTTACAAAGGACACAAGTTATTAGTCTTGATTTCTTCCAAAACTTACAATTAATCTGAACACAAACTCACAGCAACCAGATTCAGTTGAAAAATTACATAGCAGGGGCCCTTTCGTTAAGATAATGTCATAAAAACTTCTGGAATTAAAAAGAGCCCTCCGTCTCGCAAGAGTAATAAATGCAAAAATCACTCAGTGATTCTGGGATTTGCCAGCACAGTATCTGTCAAAAGTTTGCTAACATTAGCTGCCATTAGGCATTGAAGCCATTAAGACTGTAGAAACAAAACCCCTGAGTGTACTGGAGTGAGCAATTTACTGTAGGTTTTATTGCTTATGAGTTTCACTTCTCATTTGAAACAGAAGGAATGTGTCATGTCTTTTTCTTTTTTTCAGTGTTGCTTTAGAAAGAGTGAGACAGGATATTGGCCTCACACCAGAGAGTTCGGTTTATCCAGATTCAAGGCAAAAGGAGGAAGTACAGAGCTTCTCATTTTTATTGGTCAGCCTGTTAAGTTTGCTTAAAATGCATACACTAAATTTAAAATATATATAAATAGAAATGGGAAATAGGTTGAAGATTTTGTGGGAAGGATGTCACCTTTGGTGTAAAACATCAGTACTTTTAACTGCTGAAACCTTGTTCAGGTATTTAAATAATTGTGTGCAAAAATTGGCGATCCTTTCCTAATTTTGTCTTGATTCATTTGATTGACTTTGAGTTTTGACTTTTTCATTCAACATGTCAGTCATTATAGCAAAATGGAAATTCAAGAAGATATAAGAAACTAAATTTCTGTCAGTAGTGAAAGGGGAAATCCAGCCAAAATACTAGATTGCATCAATGTCTCACCTTGGAAGTTGCCATCATGTAACTTTTTGGAAGATATTCGTACTCTGTAAAATAAAACTAACAATATCACCAAAAAAAATAAATATTCATACCAAAAGTCAAATATGGTGGAGATAGCAGGATGGTCTGGAGCTAAGCTTTGACAGCTAATTTGACTTATTCTGATTTTCACTTTCTGAGTTACACTAGGAGAGTCGCTGTCATTTAGTCAAAATACTAATGAAAGGTATTATTTGAACAACAGAGGGAAAAAAGCTATAAATTCTCCATCACCTTTTTCTTAAGGTAGCTAACTAAGTATTTATGCTAAGTGACGCTAACAAGAAAGCTTTCTCTTAATGTTGGATAGGAAATCTGTAAAATATATCATAGTTTCTGAGCTATTGACGTTTATTTATTTATTTTTTTGTTGCTATGTAATGTAGCCTTGCCTTTTTGCTAAGTAGAGTGAATATAAAGTGCTAGCTGTTCTGCTAGCTGTTTATGCTATATTTACGGGGCTATCAAGAAATTCATTTAGATCTGTACTGGTCAACAGCACACAAAAAATAATTTAAAAAAAAGCTCAAAACTAAAGCTCATTAGTACTACTTATGCAAAGTAAAAAATAAAAAAGTATAAATAAGTGGAAATAGTAAATTTTGTGTCAAGCTTTACTGTCATGTCTGTGCTAAGCTGGAAACCAATTCCAATTCATCTGCTGAATAAGGAGTAACATAAAAACAACACTTTAACTTCCTTCAACTTTGCCCATCAATGTTGTTTCTGTTATTATATTATGATAGGCTAAAACAAAAACATTCACATAACTCTGTTGGACCGGAAATCAGTGAAAACAGATTTGTAGTTTGTGACAACTAGTCAGTTTTACTACCTTGTTTATTCAAAACTAACAAGAAACGTTTCCCTTAATTGGTTGCTTTGGATGAAAAAGTGCCACAGATAGCGCCAGCTGTGGCTCTTTTTCCTGGTAATATCTGGGGGGTTTTCATCTCAGACTATTAATAGTTGTTTTTTTCCCCAAACATCTCCAGCAACAAACATCATATGTAAACCAAAAGATTTTTTTGTTTCCCTCAAATTTGCTTCAGAGAATGGTATGCATTTATCTAAACTATCTGACATACCTGTAAACTTTTCATCTACAAATGTTTATCAGTAAAGCCTTTTTTGCCTTTTTTTTTTTTTCAAAATACTGGACTGTGGCTTTGGAGAAGCAGTGGAAATTCCTGGTGTGCGTATGTGCATACTTGTACAAACAAGCGACATACTTTCTGGAGGCCTAGTGGATGTCAGTCACGGCAGTGGGTAAGTGTGGTCCATCCTCTCATTTAGAGCCTGCCAGTCAGCAAGCTACTCAACCAGCCCTGAAACCAGCCAGCCAGAGCTTTTTAAAGGGCCTCTGATTTGACAGAATCCCAAGGGGGGGAGGAGAAAGAGGGGAGGGGATTAGGATTAGCAGCTGTTTCCCCTCAAACAGTTGGAGAAGATACGCTACAGCTACGCCACGCTGATGGTAAATTAATTGATGAATAGAACATGCGTGTGTCGTCTCAGATAATGGGCTAAAGCTCCCCGTTTCTTAAATTGGGACGAAGGTGTCCTTTTCATGAACCCGGCCTTGTGGATTTACTGTCACATATGCTCACTGAGTGGCAGGGAGGGGAGGCGAAAGCATATTGTGGCCGTGAGAAAGGTTCAAAACATCACTTTAATCTGAGCGCACAAAGCCAGCCACAGATTACGGCTCTGCCTCTCAAGTGATTCTGCTGGAGATCCGGTTTAGATGACCCCCTCTAACACCCTCGGAGACAGTGGATTTCACCCCAAACAAACACCGATAGCAGCTATCAGCTGAGAACACACACACACACACACACACACACACACGCAGCGAGCGCGCCCGCTTGATTCACATCCATGGCATGAGCGTTGGCTTTACTCCCTGCGTCTAAAAAAACACACGCATGCTGTGGCAAATGCTCACAGCCACACACAATAACAGATAGACACACAGGCTTATGTCAGTTTCACTTGCATCCACCTCAGGTTATTAAAGGAGATGAACAAGGTCTGCTGCGTAGCTAACAGGTTTTGTGGCAAAAATTCCCCCTCTTTGACACCGTGAGTGAAAACGGCACTGCCATGATTCAAAACAGCCGTCCAAAAAAAAAAAATAAAAAATAAAAAATAAGGGGAACGTGAAGCTTAGAGGAGCAGAGGTAGATAGCTCACCTCTTTTGTATTGTTATAAAAATATATCGCTTTTTACTTCACTGCAATCCAACAAATTTAAATATCAAACAAATATAACCTGGGTTCTTTAAATAAGTTTCATTTATTAAAAGGGAAACTGGGCTCCCACTTGTTAAATCATAAATTAACTGTGATTGATCTTTTTTTAATTTGAAAGCTGAGCTTAGTTTCACTAGCCAAAATCACGCTTCGATCTGAAGAAATGAACAAACACGGAACGCATCTATTTGTGTGAATGCAGTTACGAAAACACATCTGAAGCTCTGGGAATCCTGCATGTGCCAGTGACAGCGTTTATCCACACATCAAGAAAACACGGAAAAGCGGTCGGTTTTCCTTGGAGTGGCCTGCAAACCAAAATTATACCAGGAACTCAACGCAAATGCGATGACTAGTCATCTTACTGCTGGTTGAGTTACTTGGTTAATCATCATGCAGGTCACCAAAGAAACAAGAGCAGCTTTGGAAGTAAAGTCATCACTTGCCTCTATTTTTTTCATTGTTCAATGAAGAGAGTGACCAGGCAAAATGGCATCTATGCCAGATTTCCAGGGAATTCCAGATTTGTTTTTTTTAAAAACAAAAAACACACCCAAAAGTCTTCGATTTGTCTAAAGACATCTTAACCTGTCTAAGCCACACGTTTATTTTAGTGTGGCTAAAACAAAAGCAAAGAAGAGTGGGCCAAAACTCTCACAGTAATGGACAATATACACTGCTCAAAAAAATAAAGGGAACACTCAAATAACACATCCTAGATCTGAATGAATGAAATATTCTCATTGAATACTTTGTTCTGTACAAAGTTGAGTGTGCTGACAACAAAATCACACAAAACTCATCAATGGAAATCAAATGTATTAACCAATGGAGGCCTGGATTTGGAGCCACACACAAAATTAAAGTGAAATGTTCCCTTTATTTTTTTGAGCAGTATATATATATTATTTATTTATTTATTTTTCTCTAGCAGTGATTGCAAACACTTAATCGCAAGTTATTGTAACCATGGATGAACAAGCCAATTATTACACTTAGGGAGCAATTCAGTTTTTTCTTACATGGCTTTTATTCACTTAGTAATCAAAAATCATTTGAAAACTGTTTTTTGCATTTACTTTGGTTTTCTCTGGCTTTGTTTTTTTTTTTTTTTTTTTGGTGGTTTGAAACATTTAAATGTGACAAAGAAGCAAAAAAGGTAGAAATCTGTAAGGAGGCAAGTACATATTCCCAACCCTGTACCTCCCAGGGAGTTAATTGCTAGTCTTCTCTGTCACTTATAAAAACAGTCAGGGGCCATAATGTAGGTTTGCAGGGCTCAGCTCTGCTGCAGTCTGGTGTTCCCTGCACATATGAAGTACTCCATCTCCCAAGACTCAATGGCTCTGTATAATTTACAATATTTTTCTTTCAGAAAAAAAGTCACGCATTCATTTTTAATGTGACAAATGAATTATGTAAATTGGATCCACGTTAAACAAAGACTAAACCTTTGGTAAAACAAAAAAAAAAGAGAGAGAGAGAGAGGGATGGTGTGTGGTGTGATTGGAGAGAGCAAAATTCAGAACTGGGAAAAGGTAAAATAAGTGGAGCGAATTTTTAAGGGGGCTTCACCACGATGCTCTTGAGAGCTGAGGGGATGAGTCAGAAAGGAGATGTCAGTGTCGAGCAAAAAATTATGACGGCAGAAGAAACGGAGCTGCATTCTGTTTGAACTACACCGTTGTATTTGAACTGAGAGACTTCAATTATTACAGTGCTGGGAAGAAAAAGTACTATCTATCTTACAGATTTCTTCTGGTTTTGAAATGGAGGTGTGGGGGGGTAGGGGAGGTTTGTTGCTGTTTTTGTTGCCACACTTAAATATTTTAGATTATCAAATTAATTTTAATGTGAGACAGAGACAACACAAATAAGTTTAGAAAGGATTATTTTATCTTTCTCCTTTGCTGCCGTCAAACCGTTTGCTGAAACTGCTAATGAGTCGCTGGTATCCCAGTGGAGGAATCTTGGCCCCAACTCTTGCTGAATTGTTTTCATTCAACCACACGGGATTTTTATTTTTTTTCTTTTACTATGAATATTGTATTAATTCAATTTGTCCAAACTTTGACTAGGCCAGTCGCTTTCCTATTGCTCAGAGACGGACTTGCTGTCGTGCTGGATCTCGAGTTCATGATCCTGATGACTTAAACGTTCTCCTTTAGGAGTCTCTGGAATCAAAAGCAGAATTCATGGTTCCGTTCATCACGTTTTAGTGAGAAGTTTGACAAAGGAAGGCAGCTATATTTTCACATTTCATTAATACAATCGTCATTTGAAACCTGCTCTTTGTAGTTACTGCTTATCTTTGACTGGTGTACCAATTTGATGATCTGACAGATTTAAGTGTGACAAAGAGTGAAAAATACCTCTTGTTCGTCCCAGTTAGATGTTTTGGGGGCTCGGGAATAATCGGTTTCTCCCCCTCTGCACGAAGGCCCTTTGTGTTTTCATGCAAAGCCCATCTGGGTAATTTCTACATCTTTTATTGTACAGTTGCAAACCTTAACCACTTGAACCGCATGGAAAATGTCCCCACACCCTCAAATAACGGTTACGTTGGTGAACGTGTGGTGTGTGTGAAAGACAATGAGAAAGAGAGTGAGCGCACACCCTGGTGTTTCCTGTCGACATATAAAAGGCCGATGGCTTGGGCGTGCATGTGCACACGAGTACCAATACATGATAATGATATGTGTGCGTACAATTTGAAAAAGCAAATCCATTCGAAGCGCATTTAGAAGCCCAGTCATGAACCTAACACTGTAGCATCTACTTGTGATGTTATGTGAACTTTGATGCTAATAATAACATAAAAAAACAGAAGTCAAACATTCAAAATAGGTTCAGATTTGTCCATATTTAATGGACCAAATGACATAAGTGATGACTCATGTAAAGCTAATGACGCAAACAAACCCTTCCCGTGCCATATAAACCCCAGATCACCTTTCTGAAGGATTTCAGCCATGACAAGACGGGTGCATCGGGAGGAAAATGACAAATTGCTGAGGTTTTATGTCAGTTCGTTTCCTCTGTGATTTCGAGAGAGAAAGGGCGGGGGAGGGAGAGAAAGAGAGAGAGGGAGAGAGAGAGAGAGAGAAAGTATGTGCATATGAATGTAAAACAGAGACAAGAAAGAGGACCTATCTGTACTTGAACGCTCACCACTACCACAAATAAGTGAGCGTGATTCATCACTTCCTTCCTATTAGCATGAATAGTGCAAAAGCAGAGGGTGTAAACCAAACGCTGCAGTTCAGAACGCCGTGCTCTCTACCCCGCTGCATGCATGCAAGCCTACCACATGTACATCACAACCTGTACTGTGATGTGTGTGGGCATGTAGTGCACTTTCAGATCGTGGTGAAACAAATGCCGCTCCGCTGGCTGGTATTTGTCTTCATGTGAACTTGCAGAATTAGACTACATGGAAAAAAAAGAAAAAAAAAACTCTTAAAAAGCCCTGCTCTCGACCTCTGGTGCCATCTGCCAGTGACACGGCATAAATGCAAATCAGATCCAGAAACCGTGCCTGCTCCTTCCATTGGAGCAGCCTACAGAAATAAACTGGGTCAGACAGACCAGCTACCAGCTGTGTGTGTGTGTGTGTGTGTGTGTGTATAATAAGGCACATGCGCCTCTTTGTGTGGAGAGACAGCTATACATGTGTGTTGAGAGGAGGGGGTTGAGTTAGCACCAAGGGTTCCTAATGTTCTTATTTGAGATCCTGAACACTTCCCAGCAGCGTAGTGTAAAGACGAACCGGCAGCCCGGCCACTCAGAGCTCCTTTCAGGATGTCAGGCCACAGAGGCACTCCTGGGCTACGTGACTGGCCGAAGGAGCCGGGTGACAAATAAAGGCTCTTATCTGAGGCTGAAATTAGACCACAGCCAGGGCGCAACTGATAGGGAGCGTATTAAACTCTCTCAAAAAAAAAAAAAAAAAAAAAAAAAAA
>NW_006799951.1:1716507-1755990 GCF_000485575.1 Poecilia formosa
TGCTTTTCTCTTTAACCTCGGCCTCTGCAGGTGGCGAGGAAAGTCTTAAGCCAGAAGCTTCACACACACAAAAAAAAGAAAACCCACACAAAATCGAGCCGCAGTCGTGCATCGCTTTTGTCTGACTGCAGTCAAACACTTACAGATTATCTATAAGTGCGCAAGGCAATAAAAAGCTGATTGGCATTATGTCTAAGGGTTAATTTCTTTGCACATTTAGCAGTTGAGTTTAAAGGTTGCAGAAACAAAGGGGCATGACACCACACACACCGAATCCTATCTTTAGTTTTTAGTCTGCTGATGTCAGAATAGGAATTTGGATTAAAAAGCAGGCCTGTCAAGTCTCTTCTCTTCTATGTGATAAACATGCAGCAATATGAGATGAATAATAAATGACTGGACGCCTTTCAGTATCATTTCAAACACGGGCCCATTCTATTTATAGACGACTCAAACATTTCCTTCTCCAGCAAACTTTCTCTGTTTTCTTTCTTTCTTCCTCCAACTGATTTCAGGCACAGATTGTTAATCCAGTCACAAGGGAGGGCCAATGACTCTCATTTCCTGCAGTTTGGTTCTCTTTAACAAAATGACTCCCCACTCCCTGAATTCTCTGAAGTTCCTCTGAGATATCTGCAGCTGCCTGGATGTGTCTCTGTGTCTTTCTCTGGTTTGCATGCACAGATCATTGTGCTAGCGCACCGGCTCAGTGTGCAGGGTGAGGGCATGTGAGCGTGGTGTATGAAAAGTTAGACAGAAAAGTGAACAGAGATGAAAAGGTTAATATTTTCCAGGCTTGTGGGTGGGAGGTGATAGCTTTGTTCATGCCGTGTGGGTAGTTTCTGTGTGTGTGTTTATGTGTGTTTTAGCATTTAGCACCTTGTAGGGATCATTTTTCTAGCAAATACTACTTTGTGAGGATGTACTGCTCCTTATGGGACCCAACAAAGCCTGAGCCACATAAGAAGAAGTGCTGCTTTTGGGTAATGGGTTAAGTTTAGGACTAAGGTTAGGTTTAGTGTAAGGGTTAGACTATAGAAATGAATGGATATTAGGTGGAAGTCAATGCAAAGTCCTTGTGAGGATAGAAAGACTTATTATGTGTGTGTGTGTGTGTGTGTAGGTGTGTGCGTGTGTGTGTCTTTACACATACGCTATTTCCTGTGTGGGTGAATGATGAGAAAACTTTCATGTTAAGAATCACTATGGTCTCAGAAAGTGGATTGTTTAATGTAAGTAAGAGTGAAATGAAATGTGTGGCCAGTATGTTGGCCACACATACTGGCCAACACACTGGCCAGTATGTGTGGCCAGTATGAATAGGAATTGTGGACATTCCTATAATCTTTTCTAGTATGGTTTGCTATGCTATACTATAATATGCTACGCTGTACTATACATTATACTACTATACTGTACTATACTACACTGTGCAGCGATACACACAACACTATACTATGGTGTAGTATCCTATGTCGTGCTATACTACACAATACTATAATATGCTATACCATACTATATTATAACATATTATAGTATGCTGTGCTATACTATACTGTGCTGTGACACAAGGTACTACACTACGCTATACAACACTATACTATGATATACGTCACTATTCTATGCTACATTACACTATACAATGTTACACTAAACCATAATATACTATAGTGAGCTATGCTGCATTGTACTACATTACACTGTGCTATACTTCAGTATATTATACTAAACTTCACTCTACTATAAGTCGTTGCTATGCAACACTATGCTACACCACACTACACGGTGTATATTATACTACACCTATAACATACTGTACCATGCTATACTATACTATACTATGCTATATTATACAATACCATTTTATTCTATAGTATACTTTACTATGCTGTACTATACTATACAATTATTTTTTTGTACTATCCTATTCTTTTCTATGCTATAAATGGACTCTTGACTGAATTTGATCCCCTGTAGAACAAAATCTAGAATATTTAAAATTGCTAAAAAATGTAATTGGGTAATTCTACACTACACAGAGGTTCTTTGAAACACAGGTTAAATGTAATGCACCTCTCTTTCCATTTGTGAATGCATAAGAAACAACATTTTTGATGCTTTTCCAAACATTATGACCACCTTTAAGCAGGAAAACCACAGATTACACACAGTTAAATCTTGGATTGATTTACTCTATTCTCATAACATATTCTTTAGTGTAATAAAAAGGGGGAATAGGAAGGACTTGCACAGCACACCATTCAAGAACTGCCACTGCAAACAGTAAAAGTGTCATGAATCAACCCTGTGATATACAGGAAATCAAGTTCAGTCAAGAATAATCCAGTCCAGGTTTTACTATTCTAAGTAGTTAAAATGCTTTATTGTTTTCTGCAAGTCTGTGAAGTAATCTCCTCGTATAACGTCATATCAGAAGTTTAGAATCAGATACTGATTCAGCGTCATTACACGGAACTGTGTGTAGTCATATTTGCTTTACATTGCCTGTACCATGCACAACAGAAAGGAAAGTATGCTGTCCTTTAACTGAACTTACAAATAAGTAGTGTAAAATCCATGTAGGGTACAGCTGACGGATGTCTTTATTTGCGCGTGTTCTGAATTCTCGTGTTACTCCCTGACAGAATGGTGCCCTGAGCAATGAGCCCACATCAAGATCTGCCTCTGGTGGATGAGGTGTAACGGCAGAAAGTAAGATCTGCAGCTCTTTTCTGATAGTAGAATTGTAAATAAGTTCCTTCTCTTTAGAAAATATCCATCATTTGTACGAATGATGGCTCATAAAGAAATAGACGCATTTTTATTGTTTTTCTGTCTTCTTTTCTTTTACATTCCCCGAATTCCACTAATTGTCAGCCCATTGCCTAAACGTATTCAAAGGAATCTCTTTCATTTAGTAAACCACTAAATTCTCACTTGTGAATCATACAGATTAAATTCAAGGGATTAGTCAGTGCTTTTTCTAAACATAATAGGCAACTTTGCAGAGAAACCTGATCTTCATGCACTTTGTTGCCCACAATGTACAATAAAAAGACAATTTCCTTTCCATTTATTTGGTTCAGTGCTACAGAAATAAAAAAAGGTATCAGACTTGGCAAAACAAATAAATACATTTTAGCACCAACAATGTTTTTCAAGAGAACTGTTTGCTGAAAAGATGGTCACGTTATGCTACGTTAGAGTGTAGAAAGCAAGTTTCTCTAAACCAAGTTCTCTTACTGTCATGGCTGTAACCTTTCTAATTTGATTTCTTTTTCAATTTTCACCTCACAAGAAATCTCATATGAGAGCTGGCTATTTATCACTGATAATAATGCTGCAGAAGGTTTTTGTAATTTCAAAGCACTGATAACTTTGTTGACTACATTCCACACTTTAAAGTTTAGGCGGCCTCAAGCTTACAGAAATGGCAGCTGGGCATGGAAATAAGAGAGCGGTTGTTTCCAGGGGAGTCTGCGAACGTCCGTTCATATTCTGTTGAATACAAAGGATAAAATGAGTCGGATCAGCGTTGCTTTAGGGCACAGAGGACAGGTAGGATGTAGGACATGCAGGGTTTGCATCGGTTCGGCCTTGCCTGCGGGCTCAGCTCAGTCTCCTCACGCTGCTGTTCTGTTCTGATTGGGCCCAAACCGGATGCTTCCAACAACAGTCCTGATAAATCCAGCTCTGAGGGGTTTTTAGCTGGCATTATTCTTCTTTTTCCTCTGGAAACAAGACACCCCAATCTACACTCTTCACCATTGTCTTCCCACCAGACAGCCTAGCGAGTGAATGCTTGTGGCCAAATCCCCCCCCGCCCCTCTTTCAATGTGCAGACGCAGGCTCCGCTGCCCACATATGCTCTGGGCTCTAATTAGGCAGACCGCTGGACGTGTTGCTGGGGGAAATCTCCCTGCAAAGACTTATCATCAAGTGGCAGCTTTTACAGATTTACGTCTTTTCATCTTGTTTATGTGCAAGTGTGTAAGCCCGTGCCGAGGGACGGAAAGACGGGGAGATACACCAGTCGTGTTCGAGGATGCGGAGCAAAGCACACTCCATAAATCTAATGTACAGTATGCCACACAGAGATACGCGAGACTGTATGCAACATGTTGCACAACGCCACTACTGGTAGGCTTACAGAGTGAGCAGCACGCCTCAGATCTAGTGAACTCGCAGAGCTTTCCCATGAGACCTGCGTCATCGACAGCAAGGTTATTTCCTGTAGTTGAAGAGCAGCATGACTCTCTTCCTGTTCTCTATGAGAAGAAGTGTCAGGTCTATTCTTCCAGTCCTACTTTCTTGCACATTGAGTACAGCTTACAAGGCACACAGGACATTTCTAAATGACAAAAATTTTTCTGCACAACGGTTCCTCCAACAAAGGTAGCTTTCTATTACAGCACCCAGTGACCACAATAACTGCCTGTAGGTTCGGCAGCTTCAGTTTTGTGCTTGAAAAGCTCGAGTCAAATTCAAAGAAGAAAGAACCTCAAGTGAATACAAGTGCAGGAAGAACTCTTTCACAACATACCGGTACATGAAATTCCAAATTGACAAATGCATGAGGGGAGATGTTGCAGTGAGTGCAACTTGTGACAGTGGTGTTGATGTGAAACAATGTGTACAATAAAAACTTGTTACTATGCTTGTTTTTTTTGTTTGTTTTTTTTTGTTTGTTTTTTTAGCGAATGTGGTTGTGAGCTAATTAGCAGAAAAAGGCAGAGCAGTGTGACAGAGGTTGATTAAATCTCTCAAGGAAACAGCATTAATAAACCTCAGCATGCAGACAACAGCAGGAGTTCCTTTTCTTTCTTTTTTTTTATTATTGTCAAAGAGAGGATCTCTTCGTCATATGGATCCCCAAAGGTTGCTTTGCAACACGGGTCTCTTCCAGAAGCTTCTTCCTGATAACAAAATAATTGTATTCAGTTTTTTTTCTCAGTTTTTTTCCCCCTTCCTCTCCGTCTCAGAGGAACTATTACTCTGCCTTTGGTCTCTGTTTGACCTCAAGCCGATAGGTGGAGCACATTGGCTGTGGTGAAAGCCGTGGGTTTGCCTCTTCTTGGCCTTGTCACGGTACAGCAGACTAGTGAACTCATTATCTCAGTGTGAGTTGCGTATTCTATACTTACTAATGCTGTAATAGCAATCCTAGAACACTTTTTTTTTTTTTTTTTTTTTTGCACAAGTAAAACAAGCGGTATTCGTGCAGAGTGCCACAGTTGAGTTCGCTTCCTCAGCTGTATGACTTGCATTCTCTTTAGGCTGCTACCAAGAATCTCTGATGTTGTCACAATATTTAAATGCTTAAAAAATTCACAGCTATGTTTCCTGTCAATGCTGGCAAGCCATCTTTGCCCATACGTATCCAAACAAGCTCAAAACATGATACTGTCTCCATCTTTGTTTTTGTTTTTTTTTAAAGATAGGACACAATTCTATCCTTTCTTCCAATCAAGTCACATTTATTTGTATAGAACATTTCAGCAACAAGGCAGTACAAAGTTCAAAAACTATGAAACAAGCAATAAACATAATATTTTGTCAAATGCCATTATCAAAATCAAGTGTACACACATCAAATATGTTGATCAATGTTTCAGTTACTACTAATCAACTAATCAACTCTAAACAGAGTTGCATTTGACTCAGTGGGACTCGGTGTTTCAGCTGTTTTACAGTTTTCTGGAAGTTTGTTCCACATTTGTGCTGGTAGAAGCTGAATAGATGTTTGGTTCCATGTTTGGTTCTGGTTGTGGGGATGTAGAGCAGACCAGAACCAGAAGACCTGAGCAGTCCGGAAGTGTGATAACACAATAACAACAAGCTTTTAAAGGAGTAGCATTATGTATTTTCCAGGCACATAGTGCCATTTAATAAACAATCAAGCAACTATGTGCTATGCTATGTGAAAATCTCAGCGATTTTCACATATTGATATTAGAAGTACTTTTCTAGGTGAAGATGGATCCGTTTAGTCAACAAAATTGTTATTTTCTTATTTTGAAAAGGAAGTGATGTTATTTGCATCTTTTAAAGTATATTTAATATTGTACAAAAAATTCTTCAATGGTTAAATGAAAAGTCTCTAGAAAGTACCAGTTTTTTAAATCAAATTAATCAATTAATTGTCAAAATAATTACTAGAATAATCAATCAGTAAAATATTTGTTAGTTGCCGCCCTACTTGTAACACTATATAAATAACCAATCAATCAATCAATCAGTCATGCTTTATTAATCACAAAGAACAATTACATTAACTAACTAGGATGTTTCACATGTTTTTCTATGGAGAACATTTTTGTCTTATTCCTGTTGACATTTAAGGATTTAATATGCTGTCTTAGGTCATATTAGTGAAAATAGATCATTCTACTAGATTCGTTAACTTTTAAGCTATTCATTAATTCCTCTGGCTTGTATTGTATCGCCGACGATAGTTTATGACAGTGGTAGGAGTTCGTCCCTCAGTCAGTGAACTGATCCGATTTCCCCTCTGTCTGCCTCTGCCGTTGTGTCCCTGGGCAAACCACTTCACCCGCCTTGCCTGCTGGTGGCGCCAGTGCATGGTACCCTCGCTCCTGTCAGAGTGGCTCCAGGGCATCTGTGGCTAAGGATAATGCAACTCTCTTAGCAAGCTTTAATGAAATGGAGATGAAGTTTCCTGCTTACAGCCAGTCGGAGATGGAAATGTTTACATTACTGGTTGCTTTGGCCTTTTGCTACTCTGCACCTGACTTCTTGTTCAGGTTCGAAATGCAGCCACCTGCCATTTATGCCTCACAATCAACCATACATCAATATATCAGTTGTAATTGCTTTTACGACTACCAACTGAGTAATTGTTTTTTATACTCTACCCAAACTATTTTGTAGAAAAATGCGGTCATGTGAGTAACCAATCGGAGACAAATTGTGAAACCATTTGTCTTACACTATCGGTTAAGGTGAAAGAACATTCATGTGACCTTACTGAGCTGCTGTTCTTCTATAAATTATACTTTTTATGATTTTATATGCTAATTGTTTGCCATTTGGCTGTAGATGATTTGCTAATGAGTTAATATGCCACCTTTCTCATTGTAAATAACACACACTCTGCAAGTAAACATGAAGCAGAGCTTGTAAAAACTGCTGTGACACCAGTGAGACTTGTCGTCTTTTGTACTGCAATTTGCTTCATACTGAGGGCCTGAACTCTCTGCTGTTGAGAAACGATTGTTTCCTGGAGGTGTGCACTGTGTTGAGGTTTTAAATTTTACCCAATCGCTAATGTACGTAATGCGCCATGAGGAGCTTACCAGAAGTTGCCTGCACTGTGAACAACCTTCCTTCACTGTGAAGAGAGAAGTGCCCATCCGAACGAGGCGGCTGTTAATATCAGTTCAGATCTTTGAAGCGTGGCCCAGACGGACTGAACGGCTTTGTTCACTCCCTCTGCTGCCATTGCTAAAGCTACGGGCAGATTGCAATTCCAAACCAACGTAGAAAATCAAAGTCATTGTTCACAACTTTTCCTTCTGTTCGCTGATTGGTCTGATCAAATATCTACCAGAGACAGACAATCCGAGTCAAGAGGAGAAAGCCCAGAGTGTGCTGGAAATGATTTTTTTTTTGTGTGTGTGTGTGTGTGTGTGTAATTGCACAGGAAAACTCTATTGAGAATGGATCTTGAAACATTTTTTTTGTTTAAATATTTTCAACCTTTGTTGCTTTCCCATTGGAAAAAAAGAGAACTTCATCATAATTGTCTTATAACACTTGAGAGGGTTCCTTTGTTCTCTCCAAGACAGCTTTATGGTCAGTGAAGGCAGTGGAAGTGATGCAAAAACATGCAAATCATGTGAGTTCTCCTCTAATTTAGGAATATTTCCCACATGGAAACTTTCCTTCAACTATTCAGCTTAGTAAATAAATTCTCCATCTAATGAGGTCCACTATGTCATTTCAATAATATCACGAATCACTAAAACATGCTGATTCAATATTCATTTATACAATATTAATTATATAAAAACATAAATGAACCATGATTATTCTGAACTGTCGTGTTTTCATAGCAATGCAACCTCTTTTGGCTCTTTGCCAATCCGTTAGCATTTCAACATGTTGAAAGCTGCAAAGCTTCACAAGAGAAATAATCTGGTTTTAATCCATGTAATCTTTTAAATTCTACCGCCTTTCCTGCAGCCATATCACCAAAGCGCAACAGCACCACCTAGTGGTGGAAGTGAAGTGTAGCGTTTGAAGACGTCTAAACTGGACTTTTTGTTATACAACAAAGCGATTATTTATCTTTTGATTACACAAGGTATTAAATAAAGGCATATTTTAAACACATTTATGTGTTTTAAGGTAAAAGGTTAGCGCATCATTAGACAATGGATGTATTGAATATATAATAAAATTGTTTTCACAAACTAACTTGTCAGTTCAAAGCTGTGTATAATTTTTTTCCCTTTTGCCTGTCCTGGAAAGCATGAATTTATGAGCATCATTTTCTGTCTCTTAAGGTGTATAAGCTTACCCTAGAGATTACATTACAACTTTATCTGATAAGTTTTCTTTAAAAAAAAAAAAACGCATAGGCCCACATTTAATCTCGAACAGGTTTTCTAGTTTGAGGATGCGGGCATTCAGTTTGAGTTCTTGGGAAAACCCTGAGTCTGAGCGTGTTTGTTTGGGACTTCCCAAAACACCTCGACTTACTGTTAATTATCATATGAACAACTATCAGAATCGCAAAACGAGCCACTTTTTAACCGGAGAACCTGATATTTACAAAAAGAAAATCAATAAAGCGTCCAAATTGTATATGCTGTCATAAGAGAAAAGGACAAAAATAACGTTTTAAAAAACTAAACTTTGTTAAAAAAAAGAAAAAGAAAAAGAAAAAGAAAGCACGAGCTGCCAATAGAAAATGAAAGTTAGAAAAAAATATATGACGTAACACGGAAGCTTACGTTCAGTCCGAGTCAACAATGGCGTCCTCACGCAAATTCTCCGAGGTTCTCCTTTTATTTTGTGTCGTCCTTTTTCTAAAGTAAGTAAAGCGACATTTTTACACACATACAGTAGTTTTGTGGATTCATTAAATGTTTTTTTAATTACATGCGGTGTGTGTTCGGTGACACTCGAGGCTGTTATGACCACAACTTGATTTAAAGCCCGTATAGAGTTGAGTAAATTGTAATCGGGATTAAAATTTGGAAAAGAATTGGCTTTTGTCATAAAAGAAGGAACCGAGAAAAGAACATTTTAAAGAAACGAGCCGTTTTCATGTAGCTGTGTTTAAGAAAAGGTGTGGTTCGTCGATCCATAGGGAAAAGAAGAAGAAGAAAAAAAACAAAAACAAGGGCAGCCAAGTTCGCCGCAACACACGAGTTTTAAATGAGATTTTTCTTGTAACCTGTTGGTAAATAGGGGCGTATTCAATTAAACTACATTACAATAATACAAGATTTGTTTGAATTGTTTTAAGGAATGAACAGAAAGGAAATGAATGTTTTACTTTCTTTTTCAGTGATGTTTCTCCAGTATCTACCGAACTAAATGTCCGACACTCTTTTCGAGAAAAGCTTCGTGTGAAAAGGCAGGGATGTCAAGATGGCACTTACGAGCACAATGGCATAAACTGCTGTAAATGTGCAGCTGGTAAGTTTTATGAAAAATTTAATGTCTGAAAATATTCAGTCTAAGAAAATACGTTTTTTTTTATATATACCTGCAAACTATGGCTTTCTGCCCAAGGTGTTAAAGCATTGGGGGAACATCTGCCAAAAACAAATACATATTTACTCTGCTAAACAGCTGTATGTTCATGCTGAAGTGAGATTAGGAGCCCCATAGGCTGGCTGTTGATTTCCTGTGCAATTCCTCTAAAAAAAAAAAAAAAATCTTGCTTCCTCCACAGTCTGAGTTTTCTCCCCTTGACTAGGATTGTCTCCGGTAGATTTTTTTTTTTACTGGGCCAATCAGCGAACAGAAGGAGAAGTTGTGAACAATGACGTTGATTGATTCTCTTTTAGAGCCTGCCTGTAGTTTTAGCAGTGGCACCAGAGGAAGTGAACAAAGCCGTTCAGTCCGTGTTGGCCACGCTTCAAATTTTGAATTGATATTAACCATCCACCTGGTTCAGATCAGCACTTAACTCAGTGTTTCTCAACCCTGGTCCTCACCGACCCCCTCTCCTGGATGTCTTAAGTATTTCCCTTCTGCCACACACCTGAATTGTATCTCTGGGTGATTAACAGGCTTCTGCAGCATGTGATAGTCATGCAATCATTTGAATCAGCTGTTCTGGAATAGAGGCACATCTAAAACATGCAGAGCAGGGGGGGCGGTGAGGACCAGGGTTGAGAAACACTGACTTAACTCTTGGCAGTGAAAGATGGTGGTTTACAGCCCATCTGACCGTCCAAATCCATGCCATGCATGAAATGTATACAACTGTACAACACCTGCCACTATGGACATAAAAGTGAAAAACAACAACAAAAAATTATGTGAAGAAAAATTACAAAGGGTTTTGTAAATGTTTTACACATCAAAACCTGAAAATGCGACGGGTATTTGTATTCACTCCCCTTCCCTCTTTACTCTTAAATCAAATTCAGTGCAACCGCTTATCCTTTATCACCGTTTGTTTTTCTTTACTCCGATTCATGTTTGTTTAAATTGCAGGTCAGAAAGTGGTAGAGCACTGCACTAAAACTGCAGACGATCGAGAATGTGCATTTTGTGACGATGGGACTTATAACAGTGAACCCAATTCTAAGGACTCCTGTGAAATCTGCACATCCTGTGGTCCAGAAAACGGTAAAATCCTAGCAGGAGGGCTTTACTTGACAATTTTCTCAGACTAACTGAACAGTGGAGACTAACCGATGAAGTCTGCACTGTCATCCCCTTTTTCTGCACCCACTTATCCTCGCAGGATAGCAGAGGGCGTACCATGGTGGCACACACCACAATGTCAAATTCAAATAAGTTGTTTTTTTTCGTTTTTTTTTTTACTGTGGTTTGTTTTACTGTCAGGAAAAGTCATATTTTTTTTGCAAGCACACCAGTGAGTCACACTCTTATCACCTCTACCCACCTGCATTAATGCATCTGGCTGAGACTGAACAAATTAATATTCTTTTATATCAAGAGGATAATTTTCTATTTTTGGTTTTAATTCGATATGTATCCTATAAAAAGTCTCAGATCTATTTATGTTTTCTAATATATTTTTTGAAATGGAACCAGGATAGCTTTGTAAGATCAACAAGCAGTTAATGTCTTGAGTACCTTGATTTTCATATTTTCGCAAATTGTACTTGCAGAATTATTTGTTTATGCAGTTAATGTTTTAGTGATATAAGAAAGAAGAATGAGCTGCTTTTCAATAAAGCAAAAAAAATGCAGTGAACCAGAGCATTGAGTCTATTTTCAGCATGGGGGGTTTATGTGTGAAAAGTTCTCAGTTACAACTTTGTTTTGTTCTTTCAGCTAATTTAGAAGTAAAAGAACGCTGCACCGCCATCAATGACACAAAGTGTACATGTAAGGAAGGTTATTACTGCCCCACTAAAGAAGGAACCTGTAAAATCTGCCATCCCTGTACAAGGTAGGCTTGCTTCTGTCAGATCTTTATGCTCCACCATTTATAGAACATTGTTTTTATTAAGTTTCTTGTTAGATCACACGTCACTTGTAGGGATGTGTTGGGCAATCTTAAGACTATTCTGATAAATATAGTTCAGAAAATGAACCCTGACTCATTGGATTTAATTTTTGTAATTTAGTCTGTTTATTGAACGTTCTAAATTACACGGCTCCAATAAATAACCATTCAACTTGAAATTGTGATGGCAAATAATTATAAATATATTGTTAAATGCATGTAAACATTTAGTTGGACATTTGTCAAATCAAATCAAATCAAATTTTATTTGTATAGCACATTTCAGCATCAAGGCATTTCAAAGTGCTTTACATAATTAAAATAAAAACAGCATGTGACACAAACAGTGAGAAAGAGAAATAAAAAGAAAGTAATAAAAATAAAAGAACAAAACATCAAATACATTGAAGACATCAAAACCCACACTCTAATCCTAATATATTTTATATTATGCAACACAATAATTCCTTATGAAGTCATTTATGATAAAGCTGCAAGTATATTATTAAAGAAACGACAAAATGAAACTTAACATATCTAATACCTTTAAAATATTTCATTATCCTGCACAGTTACCAGCTTATTGCATTTCAACTGAAATCTACAACCAAAACCAGCAGCACCTTGCAGTGGATCGGTATTAATCACTGCGGGGTGTAAAATAACCTGTAAGACAATTAAAAATGCACATTTCAAAATCAGGAAAAACATACGCATCATCAACACACAAAGAATTGCACATAAGCATAGGCACTATGAGACTGTGTGTGTGATAGCCCCATGTAGAAATTCACGGCTTCAGATGTTAGTGACTCAAAAACAGTAATGCATAACAAAGTGTAATTGCTTTTATCTAAGTAAAGGAACAGCAAACTTGCAAGTATTCCTACAGTTGCTAGAATAATGTTTCATATTGTTTATTAATAATATAAACTTCTTTTTTATTATTATTTTTGATTTGTAGACTTAGGAAACTAAGTAAGAACATTCCCTTTAACGTAGAAAAAGTGCAGCACCTTCTGACGACCAGTGACCCGGGGTGCACAGGAACATGTGGTTGACCACATTCTGTTTTATAAAACCAGAGGAAATGTCACTTCCTTCAGCATTTTATTTTATATAATCAAAATGACTTCAATCCACATGAGGGGTTTAGGATTTTTTTTATTATAATTATTATTTATTAAAACATTAGTATCCCTTTCTCCTCAGTAACCAGCCCATGTCTAGTGCACACATAAATGAAGTCCAGGCTCTGGAGTTCAGTTATTCTGATAACTCTGAATATATTTGGAAAAGGCAAGCAATTTACGTGGTTTTATTAGTTGAACATTGTAAGAGCATAAGTTTGAAAGCTTTACATTTGGGCTCCTGTTAAACAAAACTTCTTCCACTTGTCCTTAAACTTATTTTGAGGAAAAAGAAAAAAAAAAAAACTGACCTGGTCTACTACTTACTTTAAGATGTGATTCCACCGGCATCAAAGATGCCTGCACACGCACCAGTGATGCAGTTTGCAACGAGGAAAGTTCTGGTGAAAGTCCTGGTGAGCTATTGTTGAATTTATTTTACAATGACACATTCAAATTGGTTTATGAAATTTACTTTTACCTCATTTATGAACAGGAGTGGTGTGGAAGAGCTTATGATAAAAGTGTTGTGTTTTCCTTTTAAGGTTTAACAGGTGGTGCAAACGCTGGCATTGTGATTGCAGTTTTTTTTGTTGTCGCCGTTGTTGTCGCCGTTGTCGCCATGTTCAGGAAGAAAATTCTGGGTAAGCGTACCTAACACTCAATACATGTATGCCAGATATTCATTTGGATTTCAGTAAACAGCATTGTTTATCATGCATAACAATAATTCAATCCATTTATTGTTATTTACAATAACAAATTGTAAATATTTTTACAATAACAAATTGTTTTTCTTTCTTTTTTTTTACTATTTCTAAAGGATTTTTAAAAAAAGACACACCAAAGCCCTCTGGCCCCGTGGTAAGTTCATTAACTTAGCAACCTTTATATTTTAAGATACTAGGCTTCTGTGTCGTGTTTTCTAGATTCACCTAGAAGACAAAGTTTTAAACGTCTTTCTCTTCTTTAACCTTAAACAAGCTGATCCTTTACGTAGGAGGGACAGGTTCGTTGTCCTAACTACTACCGTGTTTGTGTAACAGTTCTGTGGAATAGCAAATGATTCTGTAGATGTAAGCTAATTAAAAACTAATAATCTCTCTGTGCTTCACAGAGTGACCCACTTCTTCCAGGTAAGACAGAATATGTCTCTGCATGATCAATAAATCCGTCGTGTTTTCCTTGGTTGCCCCAAGTCACATCTTCCCTGTCTTTTCATCCCAGTGGATATGGAGCCGCACATAGTGGACGTTGCAGAAATAATCGGCTGGAAAGATATGTGCCAAATTGCACTCAGTTGTCAGATGGCAAATTCCATTGAGAATGCAAAACTCAGCCACCACAATGATGGTGAAATGTGGACCCAAGAACTACTGAAAAAATGGATGGAGGCAAAGGGCATGCCTGCCTCAGTAGAGCTGATCGCGATCCTGCGGAAAATGAGGAAAAACAACAAGGCGGACAAAATCAAAGCCATTCTGTATCCGATGGACTCTCCTACACAATGTAGTTCTGCCTAAATATTTTTAATATTTTATGATGTTAATAAAATGATAGCATGAATTATTTTTGCACAATCAAAAATGTTTACAATCTTGCAAGCTTAGAATGTGTAAAAAGAAAAAAATCTTTATATGAACTTTTAAAAACTTTAAATTTAGCGAATGGACTATCGCAATCTAGATGCTGATCCAGCTGGCGGGAAAATTGTGCTTTATTGTATTTTTGCTTTTTTTTAAGTTGCTTCTGCTGACTTTCCGTTAAATTTGTAATTTTCAAAGAGGCTTACTCTATATGCACTGAATAAATAAAAAGTTCAAATACGTAAGAGGTCAAAAAATACTTAGCATTTATAGCATGTATTATTTAACTTGTTGGTAACACTTTATTTGCATAAGACTGACATGACACTGTCATAAACATGACATAACACCTGTTAGGAACATGAAGGAGGCTTTACGAATGTCTGACCTGTCATGAAGTGTTGTTCGGTAAATAATGACACTTTTAACGCCAAGTTGCATTAAAAGTGCCAACTTTGCAAGATTTTGTAAATTATAATTTAATGCAAAGTTGGCATTTTTAATGGACTTTCAATGCAACTTTTAGAGCAACTTTGCATTAAAAGTGTCATTATTCACCGAATGACACTTCATCACAACAGTCAAAGACTTTTTATGTTCATGACAGGTGTTATGTCATGTTTTTGACACTGTCAAATGAAGTGTTACCAACTTGTTTTTAAAAGATTCAACATATGATGCTCTAGCATTGTTGAATGAGTTTTATTTTGTCTTTCTGTACTCTTTCACCCACTCAATACAGATGTGATCGTCCTTTGTAATTTTATTGCTCTTTAATTTCTGGACATAATTGTTTTTTTTGTTTTGTTTTTTTAGATTTTCTCTTAAAGATGTTGCAAATCTTAAATTCACTTGAAAAAAACAAAAACAAATTCAAGTGGACATTGAGCATCAGTGGTTATATTTTGCTTAATAAAAAGGGGAAAAAACCAAAGGATAAATGTTTAGTTGTGTTTTGTGGCAGAATATTACATACAGCCCTGGGAAGGCTACTACTATAAAAGTTGAATGTGACGCTACTAAATTAAAAATTTATCTTTGGAAAGCATGGAGTGGCATACAATCAATAGACGACACTTGACAGAGTTCGAAGACACTTGTTTCAGACTAGAAGCCTTGTTATCTCAGCCTAAATGTCTGATTTTTGCATATGGATGTTGCTGTACATGTCTTACTTTTGTTTTAGTACCAAGAATAATACATATTTTTTTTCACTATTTTGTCTGAAGATTTGGAAAATTAGTAAATATCCCAAGTGATTGTATCAGTTCTGTGCCTGAAAATGATTCAGATACTGAATAAATAAGCAAAATCAGAAACGGTGTGTTTTTAAAACAGCCTTGAAGTTTATCCGGATTAGGTCATATAGCTTCTTGCTCTTTATGGACTGTGATAGATTGTGCTTCATTTAAACCTTTATTGGGAGGAGACAGCAAGAGCTTCCTGCTGTATCAAATTTTCAATATAATTTTGGTTTTCATGCTATTTTAACATCTATACTATTAATTTCAGTGTCAGAAATATCAAAACAACCTATTTGTGTGAATGATCAAAATGTTTTATTATGCCCCAGTTTTCTGTGGATATAAAATACACTATGTTTTGACTAATTTCACAGGTATGACCAGTCTGGGGTATTTATCCACCATTCACTTCTTCTCTCATAATGGAAATGATGTTTGATATTTTGCAGTTTCCCCCTAAAATCATCTCCTATGTTTTTATTCCACATTAAATATTAGACGATTGTTGCTACACTATGCCACACAAAAACAACCCTTGCTTCCTGCTAGCACTCTGAAATGCTTTTTTGCTGAAATGTGCTATAAAATAAAATTTGACAGATTTTGCACCCAGTTTCCAGTCCAGCAACTGCATAGTCATCCAAATGTTTCTCCACATGACAGCACTCTGATATGATCTGAAAGTCTGAGATGTACAGAGTGAAAAGCAATGGTGGGAGTACTGACCCCTGTGGCGCTCCTGACCACCTGGATAGAGATATGCTCCTTAACAATTGCCTCCTGACCTTTTACTTAATTGTATCCAGTGCTGAAGCTCCACCTTGTGGTTCACAGAGACGTTTCATTTTTCAGTAAAACAACCACTAAACTAATCCTTGTATGTATGTGTTGGTTTACATTTCTGTAGATCACATGGTTAACTAAAGGTTGTATGATTTTAAAATTTGCAACCACTAAGTTCACATATTTTATCAGGAAAAAAGTTAAAGTCAGAGAACAATATTTTTGGATATTGGGGTTATACGTGGTGCTGCAAAAAAATCCATGAGTACGAAAACATGCAGAAAAGTGTAGCTACTGGGGCTAATTTTAAAGTACAGTTGCAGTTGTGCGCCGTTAGGCCGACTGAATAATTTGCGGATTGAAAGTAGTCTTGTCATTGCTCACAAACCCCTAGTTTGGGGCGCAGCAGTGAAATCTGGGCGGTCTGTTTTTTTGTAGCATGGGTGGAGCGCACAGCCAGGAAATGTTGAGAAGAGGAGGCTGAGTGAGAGAAACTGTCCCCGAGTTGTTCGCATGGAGGCTGCTGCTTTTACCGGATGGACTTTATCAACATGAACTTCCACAAGAAGGGCGCGCAGGTAGGTTTGACGACTCCGTTTTTGATAAACATGTTGGTGTCTCTACAACCTTCACTTTAGAGGAAAGTCAGCGTGGGGATGCTGAAACATGCTGTCCAAATTATGCAAGACCTTTTCCCGGGAGTATTTGAGTTGCCCTCTGTTGTTGTAAAACTCCACTTACAGTTTCTGGAGGCACAAAGGTTCATTTGTTCGCCGTTCAGGCTCTCGGTGACTCATTTGGTCTGGAAAAATGTTTGTCTACCCGCCACATTTAGCCCTCTATTTAGTTGCTAAGGCAACAAAGGCGGAGCCGCCAACTGCCAAAATTACGTCACTGTACTTGCACGGTTTCGTTACGTCTTTGTGGAAAAACTCATTTCTTGTGATATTTCACAAACGTACTCTAAAGCGTAATAATAGCTACTTGATTACATTATCTAATAACTCAAGACAATATATTAACTTTAGTAAAGCTACATCTATAGAAATACAGTTAAATATGCAGTAGAATTCCTGCTGTGTTTTTTTTTTTTATTGGTCACATCATGCAGAGTCTGTCTCACTTTCCAAACATTTAACCTTGGTCAAGTGAGGATAAATAATAACCTATATATGTATATTGAGCCACTTGTTTTAACACATTGTTTCCTGTATTGGTGAGAAACAATGTTCTGGTTTAAAGCCCTCAGAAGGAATTGGCACCCCCTCACAAAACATGTGATGTTGTGGTATGCATTTGTACTCTGTCCCCTTTACTCTGATACCCCTCAGTCACATAATTAGTGAATAGAATCCACCTTTATTATCAATGTAAATACAGCTCACCTGTGAAGTCCTGAGGTTCAGCATATAGTCTGGGTATAGAATCTTGACAGAGCATGCTTTAGTGAAGAAAGCATATGGCGCACAACTGCAAACATGTATGATATGGTTATCAACCTAAATTCATTAGTTGGGCAAAGAGAGCATCATTTAACAAACAGCCAGCAGGCCCTGTTGGGAAAACAATTAGTTTAGTCCTCCATGAATCTGGCCTTTATGAGATGGTGAAAAAAAGGACTACAAAATTCCTTTTGTAGTTAACAGGCCCTTTAGGAGACACATGTAGTGACTGGTCAAATGTTTGGCTTTTATGCAAACAGCTAAATGTGATAGAAGTAAACTGCATCTGTCACCCTGATCACACCATCCTCATGGTGAAACATGGCAGTGGCAGCCTCATACTATTGGGGTACTTTTCTTCAACAGGAACAAGAAAGTCTGTTTAGAGTTAATGAGAGACTCATGTCCAAGTTTTTGTAATTCTAGCTGTTCTACTCTCCTCTCTCTGGAAGAAATAACCAAGAATACATGAGAAGGTTTCTAAATATATGAATCTCCTCCACCCCACCCGAAGAATCCGCTTTTTTTTTTTTTTAAATTCTGCTTCTTTACATGTTGGTCAAAGCAGCCCGCCTTGTTCCGTTGTGATAAGTCATTTACAGTTTATGCCTTATCAAAGATAAGCAGCTAAACTTATTTTTTGTGGTACGTTTTTGTAACAGTGGCTAAACAAAGCTTATCTAATATGCGTTTCATTTGGGGCCTCTTGTCGAATTCACTGCGTGTTTTGATGCAAGTGTTGGAAATATTTCTGGTGAGTAAGTCGTACAAGAACCTCATGGGTTTCTATGGCTTCACATACGCCATTACTGCTGTCATTTTAATCCCTCGGGCCGACAAGAAACAACTCGTGGTGTTCAAGTGAACTCATAGTACGTTCACTTCCCTTTTCTAGTGCACCAAAGGAAGTGTCAAGTTAAAATGTTATCACTTTATGACGTTATGAGGATGTAAGATTGGACGATTCCTTCTAGAATATACCTGCAAGGACTTTGTCGGCAAGTAAATGTTAATTTTTTTGCGTAACAAGGGTATTTTGAACATTATGCATTTGTGTAACATGATATCCTAGGGGTGGCTTATATTAAGCTTTTGGGCTTATGTAATATCCTCCTTTCTATACAGCAGAAATTGAAAAGATAAACTCAATGTGGATGTTTACAAGAAGAGAGTACATGCAGTTTTGAGGGGGTGACATTTTCTGAAAGGTTTAATCTTTCTACCTCTCTCTAGCCAAGTGCGATAGTGGATGAGTGCGTCACTCAGCACACAGCGTCTGTTTTAGTTGTACGGTCTGTGCTTCCTGCAGTGGGTGGAGGGCTTCCTATAAATAACTCTTATAAATTTGTATTGTCTTATATTCATGTGGACTTTTACTAAAAGAAATATTTCTGTTTCTGTTTCAGGATGTGAAATACAGCTGTCTCGATGTCTGCTTGGTGCCTGATCGGGTGTGTTAAACTGCCAATTCAAGATGCAGGGAACCATTGCACGTGTCTGCATGGTGGTGGCCGCTGCCATACTGAATCACCCGTTACTCTTCCCCCATGAAAACACCACGCTGCCGGAGCAAGATGAGGATCTGGTGGCACGAATGCGGGAGCACGAAGAGATGCTGGAGATGGAGCATGCCAGGCTGGAGAAAGAGCTTGCGCAGCTGGACTCCGAGCTGGAGGAGACCCCATCGGATCAAGGTTTCAGTTGGTACTTTTGGAGCGCCGTGTCTTTTGTCATATTCCTTGCCATCGAGATGTGCAGAGCAGATATTGCAGAAGATGAAATTCGTCCAGTTGAGGACGAAGATGTAATATCCGAGACCGTATCCATCCCACCCAGGATGATGGATAAGAATGCCCTGAGGAACTTCTGCGATAAATGCACCTACACTTCGTCCCATGAAAACTGGAAGGTGAGGGAGTTTGTGGAGGGTTTTGCCGACGACCTGCTAGAGTCGCTCCGGAGCATGTGTGACAGGGAGGTGGACATGGAGGTTGGTGATTTCATTGGCGTAGGAAGCATGTTTGAGTCGTGGAAGGTGTGCCAGCCTCTGATGTGTGACCTTTTAGTGCCTTTCACACCTCCTGATCCTCACTCTTTCCTGTACCATCTGTGGTGCAGCTCCTCTAGTGACATTCCACCAGACATGCAGTGTTCTGGCACCATAAAGGTGACCATGTTTGGGGAGGATGAAGAGGCCTGCCTATGTGGTTCTGCCAACCTTGGGGAGGACGTGCTTTGTCTGTTGCATAATAAGAACAAGGTGGTCAAAGTGAACCGCAGCCCAGATGAACTCCTGTGCTCCTCTGGTACACATTTCTTAGCCAAAGATCAAATCATGCGGTGGTTTCAGATCGCTGTCACCAAAGCGTGGGCCGGAATCTCCCACAAATACGACTTTGAGGTCACTTTTCGGAGCCTGGATGCTGCTGGTGCTCTGAAGATCCGGTTCCGTTCTGGAAAAGTCATCGTACTGAACCTCATCCCCGTGGTCCAGCTGGAAGACACGGACGCTTATTTTGTCTCGTACTTTCCGTCAGATCACAACAGTTTCCCAGACCCATACTGGCCTCTCTCCTTAGCTGTCTGCGAGAGAAATTTGCTGAAGTATTTAGCTAAGCGACTACCACAAAATTCTTGCCACTTGCACTGCCTTCAGGTCGCTACCTTCCTTCACAGAAAGCAGTTGAGTCTGACAGGAGAATCTGCCCTCACTAGCTACCACTTCAAGACCGCCATGGTGCACTTGCTACTTAGCACCAGGACCTCTGCATGGGGAGCAGCCAGTTTGGAGCGTAGGCTTCAGGATGTGTTCAGCTTCTTGCAGAAGAGCTTGCAGGAGAAGAGACTGTACCATGCTCTAATCGGGAACAGGAAAGTGCCTCAGGACATTCGGGTTCCTGAGAGATTCCGCAAAGCAGAACCCATCAATCTGTTCAGGTCATTGGTGCTAAGAAGGAAGCTTTATGCAGCGACCGTTAGGCACTTCCAAGAGATGTTGAGAAATGCGCCTGTTCTTTTAGAGGAGTATACACCTTATTTATCCAATGGATGTTAACGCCACCGCCTGGAAGAGGGCTTGTAAGCAGAGACGCAGCTTAATATGGCTCACCATCCAGGGCGACTGAGCCTGAGAGCTAGCACAGAATATCACCAATAAAATAGTTGGTGACTGATTCTCCACTTTTTACCTACACTTAAGTCAAAAAATTATTCATACCACTGGCAGATTTCAGATCGAATCGCTTCATTTCATGACAATGTTTAATCTGACTGAATGTAAAGGATAATAATGAGACCTTCCAACCTCAAAGACCTGAGCTCATCTCTAAAGATAAATACCAGTGGAAGCATGCAAAAAGCTGGTCAGCCGTTAGGATTTGATTATTGTAATTCCAATTAAGCCATTTTTATTAAGAAGAATGTAATTTTTTTTATAAAATGTTATCAAAATTGATATTCCCTGTTTGAGAAATACCAGTCTCATTTATTGTAAAAAATAAACTTATTGGTGGAATGAAATAATTATAAATTCAAATTTGCCAGGTGGTATGACTAATTTTAGGCTTACCTGCAACACTTAAGTGTCTTATGGTTACGGATAGTTGTGATGGGTTACATGTTGGATAATATATGCAGTATTTTGCAGAAAGATCTTTTCAACAAAAGGGGTGCAGGCCACTCAGCTTCTTTATTTATATGTGTATGTATTAACATAAAAATTGTAGTTACACCAAATTTTCCTAAGTGGTTTTGTGATTGCATCTCTTTTTAGTCATGAAGTTAACCAATCCATTTTCAGAGATGGAGCTGTTTAACAAGCTAACAAGAACCCTTTGTTACTCCTAACTCCACCCAATCCAAAGGCAGCTGATGCTTTTCCTTTTTAAAGCATAGTGCTTTTTTAAGGTATTGTTTGTGTCTGATATCTACAACTTATTTTTAGTAAACAGAGAAAAAATAATTTTAACCAGAGACTGAAACTGCATCATTTTTATTTTTAAAAAAGTACAAAATTTTGACATGGCTGATCAGAAGCTCATTCAGTTAAAGGGACACAAATCCATTTACTTTGTGACAATTATCTCTAAGAAATACGGGCAACATATCAAGTACATAGACTGTTCAGTGGACAGTTTTATAATGGAGCTGATTTGTGGTAGTGAATATAAATGGACGGATGAACAGCTGTTTGTTACAGGCCAAAGTCATAGTTGGGTTTCCCCTCAGCGACACTCTTGTAGAAGGCTTTGTAGGTGTCCATATCGAACATGGTGTTTTTAACAGTTGGATCCTCCAGCATGCGCTCAGTCCACTTCTTCAGCTCAGGAGTGTGGTCCAGGCAGCTGACAAGATGAAGGAAATAAAATGATGCAGAGAAGAACATTTCAGAAGCACAGTTTTTGGTTTTATTTTCTAAAAACCGATGACCGCAGTCAACAGCCAGTCATACAATGTTTTTTTTTGTTGTTTTTTTTTAATACTGTACTTGAATGATACTGCACTGACCAATAAGTAAATTACTTCAAAACAAAATGCTTTGCTTTTGTTATATTTTTTTATGCTTCTTTTACCGTAAATGATAACTTTTAACTTCTGTTTTTTTGCACATATTTGTACCTATTCAATGAATACTTTCCATAAATAAAATTACATATTTATTACATGGTTTATAAGTGTTACTTACTGCTGCAGCTCAGAGACCTCGATCCTTTCAAAAAATGGCCACATCATGTAGTCGATCATTGTGATGGTGTCACCTTCAAAGAACTTTGTCTTTTTCTTCTCCAAGTGCTGAAAATCAATCACCACCATCAGTGTTGTGTCGAGTATAGTGGGCTCATTTGGCGACGAAAGTAATTAATTTAACCTTGAAGGTAAAAAAAGGAGAAAAATATCCCAATACGTATTCGACCCACCTCATTCAATTTAGCAAATTTCTCTTTCAGCTCAACTTCCTGTTTAGAGACATCCTCTCCTTTCCTCCTTGCTGATGGGATCTTATAGAAGTAAGGTATTACCTAAATAAAAAAAAAGTAGCAGCATTTCTTTGGTTACTGAAAAAACAGCCATAATCAAAAACTAAAGATTTTAATGCAAATTTTGCATGATCTTTACCTTGGAAAAATGCTCCAGCAGCATTCTTTGTTGGGCTTTTCCAAAAGGAGAGGATGGAAGAAGCTTTTTCTCAGGATACACTTCATCCAGATACTCACAGGTGATGGGAGACTCGTATATAACTTCACCAGCAGATGTCTCCAGTGCAGGCACAAGACCGAGAGGGTTCTTTTCAAGAAACCACTCGGGTTTCTCTTTCAAATCGATGTTGATGGTGTCATATCTTACATACGAAACAAAATCGGGTTGATCAGGCAGTGAGAAAATAAGTTCATCAGTGAATTAAAAAAAAAAAATGTTGATTAAAGAAAATAATTTTTTAAAATGTATTTTTACTTGATCCCTTTGGCGTTCAGCACTAATCTGGTCCTTTGAGCAAAAGGGCAGAATCTCATGCTGTAGAGGCGCAGCTGACCTTTGGGAACAGGGCCGGGTGCAGGGCTTCCTAAGGTCAACCACAAAAAGGTTACTTTTACATGACAAAATGCAACAAAACAACAAATGTGTATCCTATTCTGATTATGTAATATTCAAAAATATACGTTTTTCTTTTAAATTCCCAATAATTTTCTAATCTTTCACGTCAACATTTCAACTGAAAAATCTAATTCATAATAAATAATAATTAAAAAGACAAGGATGAAAATCAGGTCAAGTTGAGGTATACTAGAATAAATATCTTAACGGGATAAGAGTAGACCTGAATCAACGATCTGGCTTTTTGTAGCGCATATTACACTTAAGACATAAATGATAAGAAGTATTATAGTGACAAACTACACAAAAACACTTATAATCGTCAGAGAACTTTTGAAATGATTCTCTATAACTTGTGTTTTGAAAAAGTATTCACCTACTTTCAGATTTCTGCTGCGTCAAGCTATTGCGTCGGTATCTCAGAAAGTGCTAAAACAAACTTTTACTCTAGTTATAGCCAGAATGTATTCACTTGTCCGCTTAAAAATGCCATTTGCCAACACATTCATGTCATATTAAAAACTTTGATTCAAACACATTATGGCTCGGTAATGAGGAAACAAAAAACCTGCAGCTCAAACGGGTGAAGAAATGCTGATGTAATAGATCATTTACAAGCAGGAGGGAAGAGGTCATATAACAGAGACCACAATGACTTAGCAGATTTATTCCTATCATTTTTTCTGCCTGAGAATGTCAATGAGGTTAGCACTTCAGGGTTGGTTACAATAATTAAACGAATTCTTGGAGAAAACAAACTGGACTACCCTCCGCGGTACAAAGTTTAGCAAGCTGACAGAACGCAGGAAACGGTCCCCATGTTGACTTATCTGGTCGTTTCTTACCTTTAGCGAAACATTTTTCAGTAGCCATGGCGTTCCTGAGGACTGGGACGGAATCTGTTTGACCAGAGATGACAACACGATGCAAAGCGCAGAACTACTTTACTTTATTAACTACTTCCGGCGTAGGTGCGTCAGAAAATTCGGAGCCAATAGCGCATTAAGTAGGCGGATACAAATGAAAGGTGACTTAGCGTTACAGGTGAAGCAATTGTTTTCCGTATATATCATTTAAAATTCTTTAGATATATTTATTTATTCACAATTTTAATGATGCAGATAAAAACAACCAAAAAGAGACATTGCACAATAAGCCAAAGAAGGAAAAAAAGGGGTGCTTATTGAATATTGTTTCTCCGAATAATAGAAAAGGACAATGTTTTGTTTTGTTTTTGAAACTATTCCGTTTCAGGTAGTTTGCAGAGTAAAAGTTATTTATTTATTTATTTATTTATTTATTTTACAATGAATGCAAAAAACACACATTTTTGTACCACAATAATCTTAACATGAAAAGTCTTGACATCGTGAGAGTACATATAAATGCCTAGGAGTACTTATTGATAATAAATTGAGCTTCGGGACCCCAGGCAAAATCAATGAACACAAAAGCACAATCGTATAGGCACTTTTATTGGAAACTGTCCTGCTTTTAAGAATGGAGATTTGTCCTAACTGTGTGATCATATATGTCTCATAAAGATTGCATCTCAGGACAATATTTGGTCTAATGTGCTTTTACTTTTTCAGTTCTTACAGGGCACATGTTTGCATTCTGCAAAAAATGTCTTCCCCAATCCAAATTCCATTCTTATCTTGACACTCCATGCCCTGTTTCACCACACAGGTCTGTCAGGTCTGATTTCTTTGTATTTTGTCATGTATTCAGACGGTAGTCAGAATACATGGCTACTGTGAAAGCTTGGACGTCTCTCTCAGAGAGTGGTATCATTACATAGCACAAGTAAAGCTTAACATATTTGGCTCTTGTTAAATTGTTGAATATTGGTGGAAAAGACTACCTCAAAGGGTTTTCTTTTGTGGTAGTATGAAGACTAAAGTCAGTCTGCATTGAACTGAAGCCAAATTCCTTCAGTAGGACAATTATTCAGTTGTTAAATGTGTGAGAACTGTTGCCCTGAAGCAACTCCCTTGGTGTTCAACATTCAAAATCAGCTCCAGCTTTGTGCTCACACATTCACCATCTAGGAGACAGAGCCAATGTTCAGCTTTCACACAGAATATATTTTCTATTTATTGTGTGCAAATTAATGGGTGGTTTATAAATATGACCTACATTAATTGAATAGTAAAAGCTGTACTTAAATAGTATGCACAGAGTGTTTGTCAAATAAGCATATTTGAATAATGTGCATGCAGACATTGGATTTGTAATGTTGCAGCTCTTTAGAGCTTCATTCTTTAAAAATACAGTATTTTGTCACCTTTCATCTGTTTTTATAACTTTAAACACATAACTTCTAGGAAGTAGGGAAGAATCATTATAGTTGCATATTTACTTATCCAAACCTGGCACCTTCATGTTTGAATCTCTAAATCTTATGGCAACCGGTAAGAGTGAAACGATAAAAGATAAAAAAAAAAAAAAAAACACAGCAGTATATCTTTGATGGAATATATTTTATTTTTATTTTTGACATAGATAGCACATGTCTAATTTTAGAAAGAAGTTTTGAACCAACACCCACTTTCATGAAATTACCTTTTAAATGGCCAGTAGAAACAAAATGCAATAGAAAGAGATAAAAAAACAAAACAAAAAAAAACAGCCATATGACAGAAATTGAAAACATGTAGACTTGTTGCTATGAAGCGTTGATTATTTGTTTTCTACAGGCCATAGTCATAGTCAGGTTTTCCATCCAGGAAGTTGTTGAAGAAGGTTTTGTGATTCTCTGTGCTGTGCATGGTGACTTTAACAGCCGGGTCCTCCAGCATCAGCTCCGTCCACTTCTTCAGTTCAGGTGTGTGGTCCAGGCAGCTGAAAGATCCAGAGAAAACACTTTACAGCACATCAATTTCCAACTCTATGCCATCATTTGGACTTAATACATTCCCTGAGATAGATATTTCTGAATAAAACCCAGGCCTTACGGGTGCCACTGACTACTGAGGTACTGGGATGTCCTCTGATACCACAATTAACTTTTTGCTGTACTTCTTGTTGGTCTGGTTTATTCCTATTAAATGATCTGAAAACTTTTTGAACCTAAAATACAAAAAAACAAAAAAAAATAAAAATAATAAAAAAGTAAATATTACTCACTGTTGTACTTCAAACATCCCAAGCCTCTCAAAGAATGGCCACATCATGTAGTCGATGAAGGTAATGGTATCACCACCAAAGAATTTTGTCTTCCTTTTCACCAAGTACTGAAAAAAAAAAATCACATTAAGCACTGCTGTCTGGAAAAAAAAAAGCAAAGCAATTACGATAAGTATTTAAAATACAAAAAGTTGTTAAGGATTGTGTTTGTGAGAACATATCGGACATTAATGACTTATTTTAACATTATCCAACTAAAAACTTAAAATAGTCTGACATGTTGACTGACCCATGTAACCTTGCAAATATATTGCCATTAAAACACTCTTAAAAATCTCAGAAAGTGCAGATTGTGCATTGACAGATTGCACTGACATTTTTTTATTTTTTTATTTTTTTTTGCAAAAACACATTATCACTGATTGGCTTTCTGCAAAACCCTTGCTTTCAAACAGTTTTCAAGCACCGGAAGAGAACGATATCTGGCAAATTCAAACAATCATTTCTTAATATTCTGGAATATTTTCCCATATTTTCTTATGTTTCTAATATATTCCAGTGTTTCAGGATAATTAATATGTATGATCATCCCCAGTAATTTTCACTGACTAACTCTGTTGGTTCTTTTTTTTTCTTCCTGAGCAGAGTGACTGCAGAAAATGTTTTCCATTTTATCAAATTATTCCAATAGAAGACACAAGTGTAACCTCAAGCCACATTTATTAGCAATGAATACCTACATCGGATTAGGAAGGCGCTGAAAAGCTTTGCTCAAAAGATACACTGAAATTAGAAGCACAGTAGCCCTTCAATTTCCACTATCATTACTGTCAGGGGTATTACTGTCCTCTTCAGAAATACCCATGGCAACAGCAGCTGTAATTTATTATATCAATAAAATTCTTATCTACCACAATGAGTAAAACATGCAAGGGTCAGAGGTCACTTCATTACCCACAATTAAATAGATAAATGTGGAGCATTTGAGTACATGCCTGAAACACACTGTTGCTGTGCTTGTCTCATTGGCTGACTGCTTTGATGAATGATCTCATATCCATCACCGTCTTAGAGACATTATGTTCTGATGTCTATAATAATGTCCCACGGTTGCTCAATGGACCTCCTACATCCGTTGCCTGCTCGATCGTCTCTCCCAACATTTTAAGTTGTTCAACAATTTGTTTCCAAATAAGGCCTTTTTTCATCTCTGCTCTCCTGTTAGTTACTCTTTTCCCCCCATCCTTTCACCTACCATCTACCGCCAACACATCAGTGGTCTTTAATTGGAGTTACACATTTTACCGCATTTCAAGTTCAACGTCAAAAATCACATTTGTAACCTTTTTAGTTTCTCTTTGATTCAGCATTAATTTATAATAGCATGATAACCATAACTTATTAGTTACTCTTATTATAATCATAATGTGAGCTATTACAGACAGTCTTCTGAAAAGAAACCAAGAATAATCCATTATTCTAATTATTTGATACCAAAGTTACAGTTACTTGTTTTACTTTTTAGTATTCCCACAAGTGTAAGTATTCTTACAAGTAAACCAATATTAATGTAAGTATTTTACCTTGGGTCTTATCCAATTACTCAAAATGGTCAGATTTCATTCTTTAAAACTTTCATGCTTTGAAATAAGCAATAGTCTCAACTACTTTGATGAATCTGCAAGCTGGAAACTTACTTCCTATTTTCTCAGAAAGCCTGCTGTTCCTTTTTCATAACACTCTGCCTGTCTCACTATGATTTCTAATGATTAGATAGAAAAAGGAAGTAGAATTAAAGCAAAGTTTGCAGGAGACACAAACAACACACACAACCTGATTGATTTTACTGAAGTTTAAGTCTACTGTTGGGTCCTGATGTTACTTGTGTAATTAACTTTAAAGGTAACTTCATGTATTGTTACTTTTAAACTAAAATCTCCAGCATGGAGAAGTGGGATGATCTCGGGTTTTCTTGACAAGGGCTACCTTCAAGATGATCTCAAATCAACAAGTAGGGGGTAAAATGTATACACAATGAACAGGACAATTATACTAAAGAAAAAAATATATTTTTTGTCTCGGAAACATTCAATCAATCGTGTCAAGAATAGTTTACACGCTAACTTTAAGCTGAATTCAATTCACACAAATACAGCTAATTTCTGTTTTAGAAGCCCATAAAAGTTTCACATAAATCATTAACAGCCCCAAATTAATCTGAGCAGAATTAACCATTGGACATTTCCCCAAAAGATATTACAACTTACTTCATTTAGACTGGTGAACTTCTCCTTCAGTTCAGCTTCTAATCCTGACACATCATCACCCTTTCTTCTCGCTGATGAGATCTTGAAGAGGTGTGGCGTTATCTACAAAAGACAAGATTGATTTCGCTCATTTTTTTCCCATACAAAAAGAAAAACATTCAGCATCCACATGGAATTAGCACCAAAGGTTTACATGATGATGTTCTTCTTCGACACAAACCTTGGAAAAGTGCTCCAGCATCATTTTTTGTTGGGCTTTCCCAAAAGGAGTTGCTGGAAGCAGCTTCTTCTCAGGATACACTTCATCCAGGAACTCGGAGGTGATGACAGACTCATTCACCACTTCACCAGCAGGTGTTTCTATTGTAGGAACAAGACCGTCAGGGTTCTTCTCAAGGAACCAGTCAGGTTTCTGTTTCAAATGGATGTTGATGGTTTCAAACCTAAAGAAAAAAGAAAAAAAAAACCACACACACCAAAAAACATCTTTCAGTAAAGGCAAATCATATTTCAGGGTTGGATATGAAGTTTCTTATTTGGAGAAAACAATATTTTATTTACTTGATCCCTTTGGCGTGCAACACCAATCTGGTTCTTTGGGCAAAAGGGCAGAATCTCATGCTGTAGAGACGCACCTGATCTTTCGGCACCGGACCAGGTGCAGGACTTCCTGTTTTAAATTTAAATGCAACATTGAAACTATGTTGATTCTTTTATTATGTTTTTTACATTGTATTTTGTCTCTGTAATCCTCAAAATGTTCTACTTTAAAACACAAGCGCCTTCTGTTCTACGTCTTTCTGAAAAGTTCTGTAAAACCCACAGTTGCAGTTCACTATTATAACAAAGAGAATACTTTAGGTCTGATGATAATCATCAGCAGAGCTCAGTATCACTCAATAGCAAAACAAACTGAACTTATAATAATTTCTAAGGCATACAATTTGCCAAGGCACGTAATTTGACTATTTGACCGACAAAAATCAATTCAGCACATGGATAAGTGAAAATCGCCCCCTCTTTCTCATGGTTTTGTTCTAAAGAGCCTGTATCCAATTCTCCATTTCGAGGCGATTATTACAGTATTGATTTATTCATTCAATTCGCCTTTTTAAATTTGATATAGGTCCTAAAATGATCTATCCTTTTAAAGGAATTTCGTCTTGTTCCTATTGGCAAAACTACGCGGCGCGCGCACATGAAGAAGAAGAAAAAAAGCCGTCTAATTTCTCAGTCTCCATTAGAAACAAGGTGAATCTTACCCGCGGCGAAGCTCTTTTCGGACGACATAGTTGCGGTAAAACTTGTTAAAATGGTTGTATAGAACCAAACACACGGAACTGAGCACAGAAGCTACAGTCCTTTATTTAAAGAGCTTCTTCCGGGGAGGAGACGCCAGTCCGAGGAAGTTTTCTAGAAAGCTTAAACAAGACCAGACAGCCCCATTTTCTTTTGTTTTCTTTTCGTGATTCAGCGGGTTTATCCACACAGGAGCTTGTCAGTAAAATGTCATATTATTAAAAAAATATTGCGGCAATTCTTTAAAAAAATGATAAATTAATTACACACGGTGTTGCATGTCAAGTTGTTTATTGTCTAAATTACATAAAATGATAATTGAAGGCAAACGAAGTCACCTTTTCTTCTCAGAATGCGTTGTAAAGTAATAAAAAGGTCACAATGACTCTGCACTTTGACCAAAACAGCCCGCTTACAGAACAGCCAGGAGAACCGCTGAGTAACTACGTGACTCAGCATTTTCTGTCTTATATTATGACAAAACATTATTATGTTTTGCCTTTTTAAATTTGTTTTTGTCATAATAATGACAACATAAGAATAAAAACGACTGTATGGTTTCTAAGCAACTATAGACGGCTGTATAAGGATGGTGTGCCTCTTGTTAGACATCAAATATATGCCATTGCTGTTCCATAAGAGTACTATCGCCATCAGAAGTCTTTCTCTGTGCCCAGATGACATTTTGCAAAGGCCAAGATGTTATTATTATTATAAAGTTTTTTTGATAGGGACAGACACACATCGACATAGACAAACTGAATAAAACAGCAGTCCCATGTTTGCATCATGGTGCAAAAGCAACAGCTAATTCGCTGGGCTTTTTAAAAAATAACTCCAAAAAATTTGAAGTGATCACCATTTAAAATAGCACAACATAATGTATACAGACAGAAAAATGTGGGACATTTTTCTGTTTGTATCAGAAAATTATGTTTGTATCAGAAAATTATGGGAATTACTCAGACAACTGACTTCCTTTTAGGTCTGCAACCAGTAGTAGGGATTCAGTAGTGTACAGTCTCCGCTGGACTGTCTTCCTTGAGATGTGGACATAGACATGGCTATCTCCAACCAAGGCAGCCTTGGTGGTAATCCTTTTCTTTCGTTTTTACCATTTTCCCTTTGAATTTTTCCACACGGTTAAACTTCTTGTGTTTTTAATATAATACCTGGGAAATGCCCTGCTGGCAGAAAGCATGAAGAAATACTTGCAAATGGAACAGGCTGCAAGTTGGAGGAAGAGCACCCATGGACTCCAAGCAGGAGGAAACGATCTTGGATAAAGACTCCACTTTGTGTACTGGAGCCTGTTTTTGTTGTGTACTTTGCTGCATAATTTGCTGAATGGAACCCTGGCCACTATACAGTGATGATGAAACATCTGGGGCTGGATGTTTTCCACCCAGCACTGGCCAGGAATACCCAGAAGAACCTCACTGATAAATGCACATGTTCTTCAGCCCACTGAAGGGTGAGCGAATGTTTCTACGAAGACCTGCTAGAGTCACTCTGGAACACGTTTTACAGGGCGAACACCTTTCACCCTCTTACCCCATTTGCTCCCTTTTTGTCTTTATCGCTGTATACACGCCTCACTTATTGAATAGAAGCGTGCACCACTCCCTATAGGAAGATTTGTAAGGCTGCCACTCCCAGGATTATGTATGTATTCAGAAGTCAAGACTTAGAAATACAAATGATTGCATCAGTTATTTAAAATTTTGCTGAGATGGCAGGGTTTCTATGCTTTTCTTGTAATTGTTTGCTTTGGTGCTTAAATTTGACCAAAATGACTCAGCATTCCCTGCTAACACCAGATACATTGTATGTAAAGGTTGTTGTATAATACCAAGACCTACGTCATACTTTAAAATGCGGTTCTATCAAATTTTAGAATTGACATGTAAAATTTTTAAAGAATAATTCTCCCTATTATGATTCAGTCTCTTATTAAACAGAAATGCTTTGGTAAAGCTAAATGACCTAAAACAGGAACGGTTGAGTCTGATTAGAAACAAACAAAGGTTAAGTGCCTTATGTAATGTATTTACATGTTTAGTTCCAAATGCAATTTTTAATGACATGAAGCCTCACAAACTAACAGTAAATACCAGGACCTTTCAAAACCCCATATTACCAGTGAATATTGATTGTTAAACACTCTGTGTTTGAGAGTGTGAGTCCTTTTTTGACTATTGTCTTGCTTTGGTCTTTACATGTAATAATAATTAAAAAAAAAACTACATCAAATTCAGAGTAGAAACCTCATAGATTTATTGTTTTAAATCACAAAGTTATTTTTTGACGAAGTTTATCAAAAACAATTTCATTCAGAAAATAACAGTCAAAAAGCTTCATGATATGAATATAATTCCCCCACCCCCACACCTCGACTATCAGATGTTTTCTACAGGCCATAGTCATAGTCGGGTTTCTCGACAGCATATCCCTTGAAGAAGGCCTTGTGGGATTCCACGCTGTGGATTGTGGCTTTAACAGCCGGGTCCTCCAGCATATGGGCTCTCCACTTCTTCAGCTCAGGTGTGTTGTCAAGAAAGCTAAAGTGACAAAGAGCGGGTAAAGCAGTTAGTCACAGGACAGCACATTAACGTTCAGTTTGGTTAATATGTAGCCCACATCTATATTATGTTTTAGGATTTGGGTCAATTTTTTCCTTGCTAATTCTCCAAACTTCAATAACTCAATTATTTGACTTGCTGAAAAAAATTATTAGCAAATTGTCAAAACTGGAAAGAGTTAGTTTATAATTTCAGTTATTAAATTATAAAGCACCAATTTGCCCTGAAGAAGCCTTTCTATAGAATGTCAAGTGCATGAGTTTTAAAACTATATAACAACTGAAATCAAATTTCTGATTTTATTAACAACACAAAAAGAATGAGACACACAATCTAATGAGTATTCTCTATTTTAGTGACATTCCATGTTTTTTTTTATTTTATTTTTGCCTTTCTCACTGCACCGTTTATTTGGGTAGTTTACAACAACAACAACAACAACAACAGAAAAGTATTAGCACTCACGGTTCCAGGTCACCCATCTCAATTCTCTCAAAAAATGGCCACAACATGTAGTCGATCATTGTGATGGTATCGCCATCGAAGAACTTTGTTTTCTTCTTCACTAGGTGCTAAAAGTAAAAATAAATACATACATGTGCTGCACGGACATCATTTTTGCTCTTATGTATTATGAGTCTGTTTTAGCTTAAGAAAAAAATACTTTACATCTGGTGGCTAGAGTAAAAAAATAATAATAATAATAAAATGTTGCTATTTACCTCATCCAACTTGGTCAAAGACACTTTCAGCTCAGCTTCTAGTCCTGAGACATCTTCCCCTTTTAACCTCCGCACTGGGATCTTGTAGAACTGTAGTTCCACCTACAGAAACATTTGTTGCTTTTAGGGGTCCGTGTGTTTACAACAAACCCCTAAGATTTGGATTTAACATTTTCCGTATAACATACCTTGGAAAAATGCTCCAGCATCATTCTTTGCCGGGCTTTACCAAAAAGGTGTGGAGGGAAGCAGCTTTTTCTCCGGATACGCTTCATCCAGGTACTCACAGGTGATTGGAGATTCATAGATCACCTCACCAGCAGGTGTCTCCAGTGTTGGCACCATACCAAGAGGGTTCTTCTCAAGGAACCACTCTGGTTTGTTTCTCAAGTGAATGTTGATGGTGTCAAATCTGGAAAACACACGCACACACGCATGCACGCACAGACACAAAGTTCTGCAGTGCCTCAAAGAAATAAAATGTTTCTCAAATGTATATGAGGAACAAACATGTTGCCAATGACAGATACAATCTGAGGCAGGATTACTTGATGCCTTTGGCGTGCAGCACTAGCCTGGTCCTCTGGGCATAAGGACAAAATCTCATGCTGTAGAGACATATACTGTCTTTGGGCACCGGGCCAGGTTCAGGGGTTCCTGAGTGTCACAAAAAAAAAAAAAAAACTAATAAAAAAATCAGCAAATGTATGTAATTAATACATATATGGAGCCATAAATTGAGTAAGTATTATTGAACACATTACAATAAGCTTACATCGCTTTGCAAAAGTCCTGGAATGTTTTCAAATATTTTTCCCTATTGGAAACTACAAGCTTAATGTATAACCAGATTTTATGAGATAGGCCATTATGGAGTGGAGCTTAAATGTGAAGCACAAATGAAACGTGATTTGATGTTCACTTTCTCAATTTGAGACATTTTCCACAAATGCACAAAAGTATCAATCCCTAGATGCCCACAGTGTGCAGAGATCTGAATCAAAGCATTAGTGAAGAGTTCCCTAGATAATTAAGTATTGAGTACCCATTATTACTGTTTAATAGAGACTGTGGTATTTCCATATATGGTGTTTATGAGCTTTCTTGTAGTGAGGGGAAAAACAGCATACAAAGTCTGTACACACAGTTACACATTAATATACCCTTGGATCTGTAAATATGAATCATTAACAATAACCCATCATAATTGAGTGTAATGCACTCAATCATACCCACTCTTTGTCAATATCAACCAGACTTTGGAGTTTTACAAGATAAGTTCTATGCAACTAATGACTTAACATCTGCCATGCTCTTAAATTATACTTTTTATACTTATCTGACAACTGTGTGTTATCCAACATATTTTAGGACACAAGTCAAACTCAAGGCCTGCCATAAAGTTTTTATAGGGCTCTCTACCCTCTGGAGGGTCATAAATAGAACATTCAAGGTAACTTTGTAATGTATTCATTCAAGATAAAAATATTTCTCAATCAAACATTAGCAGTTTTTATCTGTATACGTGCCAGATTACACCACTGTTCAATATTATTTAATAAGTATTCATCAAATGTAGACACAGTAATTTATTAATATTTTTCCAGTTTGGAAAAATAAGAGTAGGAACAAGACAACGTTCTTCTACTTTGCACTAAGCACTTTGAATCGCCTTGTTGCTGAAAATGTGCTATATAAATAAAATTACCTTTACTTCAGCTAACTTGAGAAAAATATTTTAAGAAGAAAATTTTAAAATTTTAGAGTTTTACCTTTGATCACACTCTTTTCAGTGGACATGTTTGCACTTGGAACTTGCCACACAGAAGACTTTATGAATAACTGTGGACGTTTTTTTTTATGTGCATTGTGCTTTTATTTTTACACTATTTCCGGTGCACATGGTGTCTAACAGCCAATAGCGTGACAGATAGGCCTTTCCAGCCGTTAGTGGTTGCTATGGATACCAAACCACTTGCCTGTGAAATTCGTTTTCTTGAAAACTCGGACCTGTAATAGCACTCCGTCGTATTCTTGAATTAAAATGAGCGAAATTGGAATCTTAGAAATTAGGTAAATTTCTTCTTTACGTTTATGATCTGTTTTATTACTACTTCATTCCTGAAAAACTGCCAGTTTTCCGCTGTGCCCAGCATTGCTCATATTACTTTCCTGCTTTCTCCCCCTTGCTAGCTGGATTCAAGGATTTACAAGAGACAATGTCGAATTTGTGGACAATAATACAGTGTGTTACGCGTGTGGGAATCATATATGCTTCCTAAACCTGGAGACGAAAACACGGAACGTATTTCCGAGTCCTGGCAGAAGCGTCGGTGCGCTGACAACTGACTGCAGAAGTGGAACGTTTGCTTTCTCTGAGAGAAAATTGGATCCGTCTATATTTGTGCACACTTTTCCGGAATTAGAGCTGAAAAATGAACTGAAAGGTAGTTAGCTTTAGCGATATGCTGTTGCGAAACATATTCATTGTAGTGAATTATACGTGTTTTTTTTTTTTTTTTTGCAGGAAATACACCACTGGATTATACATCTTTGACATTAAGTGATGGAGGGCCTTATTTGGGCTCCTGCTCGTCGCTTCCTGACTACTCCATCACAGTGTGGTAAGATACCAAACACGCCTTTCAACTTTTTCACATTGTCAGCGTGAAGCCACAAACTTCCATATATTTTATGGGATACGTGTGATAGCGAAATTTCCAACTGACTGACAGTTGGTGTCAGTCAGTTGGATTTTGGTATGAAAGTCGGTGCTTCAGAGCGAAATCATGTGACATCGCTTTTACGGATTCTGAACGGGAAGCAGTTGTTCGGACTGTTCTTTTTTTTTTTTTATCAGAAAAAGTGACCGCTTCAAACAGTTAAAATTTTTACCCGTTTAAATTTCTTCAGAAATTTTCTAGTTAGGTTTGTAAAATGATATTTAATTTTGAATCTGAAAATGGTGACATGCATTGGGGTTCGAAGTCAATACAAAAGAACCACATTAGAATTACATTTGCATGTCTTTTAGGAGTTGTGTTGCTGCACAGCTAGTTATTAAAGTTGTCAAATTCTTTGCCACGTTGCTCAAGATCAGTCAAACGGAGTCACCAGCATCTCTGAATATTAGTTTTTAAGCAGATTCTTACCGTCAGTGGGTCCCTTTAACACACAAATGTTCTCATCCAGTGGTGCAGTTGGTAGAGCTGTTGCCTTGCAGCAGGAAGGTCCTGGGTTTGATTCTCCGCTCGGGGTCTTTTTGCACAGAGTTTGCATGTTCGCCCTGTGCATGTGTGGGTTCTCTCTAGGTTCTCCAGCTTCCTCCCACAGTCCAAAAACATGACTGTTGGCCTCTCCAAATTCTCCCTAGGTGTGCATGTGTGGTTGTAAATGAAATATGAGGGAATGATCACCTTATACACTTTAATGTTTATCCTAATTAGGCATTTATAGTAATTCTGTTTACAGGAACTGGGAAAAGGCTGAGTTGCTCTGTACACAGTCTCACGGTGGACAGGATGTAATTTATTTGGAGTTCAACCCCTTGAATTGCCTCCAGCTTTGTGCTTTGGGCACCACAACCCTCACTCTCTGGAACATAGAGAGATGTGGGTCTTTCCATCTGTTGAAACCAAGGTAAAAAAAAACCAAAAAAACCCCCAAAAAACAACACAGAGAAATAATCCGTGAAATTCACCTATAAGTGGATAGTTCATGAATATAACCAACATCATTTAGAGGTAAAATAACACATGTATTTATTTATAATTGAAGTGGTAATCTTACAGAAAAGTTGTCAAGAAGAAATATTAAGTTGGTGATTTACACGTGTAGATTTATTTTTGTCCTATTGCAGTGCAATACAGCTTCCAGAAATCCCGGACTCCTCTTCAGAGAAACCAACTCCCACTTCCACAAAGGACCCAAACTGCATTTCTCAAATTCTGGCTGCCCTTTCAGAGGTCTCAAATAAAAAAAATAAAATTAAAAAAAAAAACTTTTAGCTATGAAGTATTTCCCCACTGTTTACAGACATGAAACATTTAACTACACCAGTTGAACCATTTGTTAAAATAAACTTTATCCAAACAAAAAGGACAAAATGTTGATTGCAACTCACCTTGTGTTCAAACAGCCTAAGGCAGCCCCAGTAACTCCATCTACCGTATGCTGGACAGCCACATCGCAACTTTGTGTGGGCTGTGCTGAAGGCTATCTCCTTCTTGTTGATCCCGAGAGCCTCTCTGTTTCAGTCCTTTTTGACCCTAAAGGTAAGCTAAATTCTACACAGATCATAGCAAACACCCGCGTTATTCATCTGAGTGGAATAGTTTCCTCTTTCTTTTGTTTTTAGCTGCGGGTGCCATTCCTGAACTCAAAAGCTTCTATTTTCAAGCTGTAGCCCTTTATGGCAATGGTCTTATTGCAGTAGGAAAGGTATGCAGCAATGAGCACTACCAGCTTTTGGCATTCGCAAATAAAAGCGCTTTAAACATTTCAATGTTTTTCAGGAGAGTGTGATGCACTGTCTGCAGAGCAAAGAGACTCAAATCAGCATCAGACAAACTTGGGAGTTAGAGAGACCTGTTACGACTGCAGTGGTCTCCCCCAACAAAGACAAACTGCTTCTGTCCGCCAATACAGTGAGCACCTAAATGTTGTTTAGCCTACACATGATATTCCATCGAGCTTTACATGCTAGCTAAATGCGAATTTGATCAATCTTTCAGGGGCAGATCTATGTGCTGAAGACAGCACATAGATCAGACCAGATTGAGAAGATCTTGGATGTTCACAGTGGCAACTTTTTGTCAGCTGCTATGTTCTCTGACAAGAACATTTGTGTGGTAAAGTGTTCATGTTTCTCGTAAATCAGGCTACATTGTGTTGTTATAACCTATATAATTTCGCTGTGAGCTGTTGTGTTTACGTTTCCACTCACTGCAGTCATTAAGGGATAGTGGCATTCTGCAGCTGTGGTCCTCCGGTGGCACCTGCATCGCCTCCCTGCCCCTAGAAACAGAGGTAAGATTGTCATCGAGTAAAAACCAACAATTCCACAAGCGTATTACAATATCTTCAGATTTGTCAGAGCATAATTAAACGATAACAGTGTATCGAGATAATTTACGTCTGTTTAGGTGATAAACGTCACCTGCTGTCCCATTGCACATTACGCCGCTGTTGGAACAGCTTCAGGAAAAATCCTTTTCGTTGACTTGAACTTTGAGAAGCAGCTTCGCCTGGTGCACAAGGTTCATCTCTACCACACTGCTGTGGATCATCTAGTGCAAGTATCCTCCATCATTGAAAGAGCATCAACTTTCAGATGACTCATGACACATAAATGCATTAAATGCAAGAGAAAAGCTTTTAGTTTTGGGTCATGAAAATAAAACCAAGATGTCATTTTACAGTTTTGATCAAGAGGGGCGCTTCCTTCTCTGCAGTGGATTGGATTCACATCTATATGTACTCGATGGAAGGCCATCAGCAAAGTTTGCAGTTCTAGGATATGTCGGTAGGAATATGTTACAAAGATGAATATGTACAAAGATCTGATGTGAGAATTCTTGGGCTTTATTACAAACTATCCTGAATGTGTTCTCCTCCAGAGGTTCCTGGCAGAATTTTGTCACTTTCCACACAATGCGTCGCCCGTGGTGAGGATGTGAAAGGTCTTGCGCTCTGTGGTTCACAAGAGGACAAAAAGAATGAGGGGAGCTGCCTGCTGATGTTTTGTCTACCTTTCAAGGGCATTGGAGGTAAAAAGCACATCGGTTACATAAAAAGAAAAAAACTAAACAATCTTATCTCTTTCACATAAAGTCATGGAGCCACAAATCTAGGTTCACTATGTGAGAGGATTACACAAAGCACAGAACACATTTATCATGTCGACAACAGCTGATTAATCATCTCATGAGAAATGTGTGGGGTGATTGAGCAGATCTTAAAGGAATTTCTCTCTGCTCTTTGATGTCTTTGTGTAAAAGCCTTGAGTGTAGTTCTTGGTTTAAT
>NW_006799951.1:1756990-1779575 GCF_000485575.1 Poecilia formosa
AAGCTGTTGGATGCAGGTAATGTTAGCTAAAAGATGACTAGCTAATATCAATACAGCACCTTAAGCTTAACTAGTACCTTGTAGGCTACCGATGTTGGTGTCTATTTTCAGCTACGTACATTCATTTTGCCCCCCCAAAAAGTCGATGCCCCCCCCGTCACACGCGTCGTTTCAACCAGACAGCCATTTGTAATCCGTGGGGGTGGGGGGCGCAGAAAATGTTTGGAAACCACTGTGGTAAGGGATAGAGTTGTGGAGAAGGTGGTTTAGTAAAGAAATCCAGAGCTGTTATGTTTAATCCATAATCCAAAAATGAACAAAGTATGGCACATATGCAAACCTGCCAAGACGTGGCTGTCCTCCTGAACATATAGGCCAGGTAAGAAGGAGCGTTATTAATGAGAAGGAGCACCATGCTACTGGAGGAGCTGATGGGATCCACAGCTTAAGACGACTCTACAAATATAGTCTTTGTGAAAAGGTCAAAGAAAAAGTCCGTGTTTAAAGTCACGTTTGATGTGTACATCAATTTTATAACAACTGAAAGTAGTTACCAGGAAAGTACATAATCATTTCCTTTGGCTTCACGACAAAGTATTAGTTTGTGCGTGTCTGTTAAATAAACTTTTAATATCAATATATTTGCAATAATCTGTAAAAACATTGATTTTTTTTTTTTTTTACTCAAATATTATTGCAAAGTGCCACAGATGTGACACTGCTGTTGTGCCTGCAGGAGCTCTGCTGTCAGCGGCGGTGTCATTCAAAACGCCTCGGTGGAATCCGGAGTGTGTCCTTCTCCCCAGACAGTCTGAAAGTCGTCACTACTGGCATAGGCGATGGGTCCCTCCTCTGCACTAAGACCAAGTAAAGCGCCACCCAGTACACGTGCTCATTTTGTGCACAACCGTGAACAGTAGGGGGCGTCCTTGCTTGCATAAGGAAGTCACACCTGCAGTTTGATGTAGCTTTTAATAAATGCTGCCTTTTCCATCTATGGTGCAGGATAGCAGTAAAAACAACATGACTTAAGCTCCAGCGGGGCGGTATTATGAGGTTATAAAGAAACCATGAGCCGAAGGTCTGGAAAAACAAAGACTTACTGTAGTAAAAGTCACATTCTGGCTCTGAAAATCTTCCCACTCAGATTCCACATCTGCCTGCTCTGTCCACTCCCACAAAAACGTTAGTTTCAGATTTCAAAACATTGTTATCATAAGCACTATGCTTAATATTTTAGTAATATTTTACGAGCCTCTTATTGGTTCACCAAAGCATAACCAAGTTACAATGATGCATGTTTTATTAATTTAATATTAAATTACTGAATAATTTATTGAAATGTTATTCATAAAAGTTAGTCTCATTATTTTTAAAGATAATTTATCATTGGTAATTATGAAGCGGTGTATTTTATTAACTGTTATACTGTAAGATGAAATAAGTATCATGTTAACTGGAGTCCGAGGTAATTGCAGTGTATACTCTAATGTAATAATATTGCATTATTGAAACTACACTAACATACTGGTCTGCTTATTTATTTCTTGTACCTTCCTATAGAGCTGAAGATGCAGATATAGCTCATTTCAAAAGCCGCCAGATTAGGGCTCAGTCCATAAGGACCTCATTCATTTCTGAAAACCCCGTCCTGATTAACCTTCCTGTGTGGGAAGAGGAGACTCCAGTTAGCAGCAAGAAAACGGAGGAAACCGAGGTGAAACTCACTGGGTTATAATGCTTTTTATCTTTAAAGTATTATTTGGAATCAAATTATCCTTAAATTCCAGCACTACTAGTGTCTAGCACAATACTCCATCTTTATCAGTCTTTTTTTCCCCTCTATTTCTAATGATAATATGTAATGTTAGCTAATTAATTTTAAAAGTTATATATGTAATGTCCCTAATCGGACAAATATTACAAATATTTATAACCAAATTTACTACTTATGCTTTACAGTTCGGCCTTGATGCAACAGAGGAAGATGAGCATTACCTTCCCCCTGCTTCAGCCACCACGTGGTTGGAAAAAAAACACGAAGAAGTGAGTGACAAGCTCTTGTATTTGTGGTTTTGACAGGGCTGTAGACAGGGTGAAAATATGCATAGATGTTTATCTTGTTTCATAATATTCCAGGGGGTGGTTTATGAGAGGGTCCTGCTCCACCTTGTGTGTGAAAGTGATTTCAGAAAGAGCAGTTATTGTTGGCACCAAGTTGCTTTTTGCAGATGTTTGATTTATTGTTGCTTACAGAGTGGGAGAAACAAGTAATTGCAAAGGCATTAACCAGACGTTTGCACCTGTTGGCACCTTTCCATATGACAAAGGCTTGGCATATGGATGAGCTGATAATAAACATGTGGGAGGTCTCTACTACACCTGATGTGGGGAAGGTGGAAAAGACAATTTTACCTTCATGTTTACCTTTATTTTTTAAAAAACAGATTGTGAAGGAAGACAACAAAGAGCATGCAGAAACTAAGAAAGAGCTAAGAGATACCATGAAAGAGTTACGGGAGGCTGTAAGTAGGCTTTTATCATTTGCTTGGAATTACAGTTTGTCCTCACAGTTTAATAAACAGTCAACAGGAAAAAATGCCACTGCAGACAAACATAAGGAACTGTCACTGTTACTAAAATCACAACTTTAGTTTAAAAAAATCTCCCTATCATTATGCCACACGGCTTTTAGTTTTAGTTTTTTTCCCTTAATGTTTTGTTCATTTGTAATTATTAACAATTTTTTGCCACTGACACATTATAAAATAAAAGCCAATCAGGCTTTTGCCATTTTTCATTTTTCTTCATAATGTCAATTGCTGTTTCCTATTTAGGATGATTAGTTTTTTTCTTTATTCTAAGGACTATAGCACTTGAGAGAAAAATGTGCTGCAGGTTGTTTGATAGAGGTCGTAGTTTTACATCCAACAGCCTATTAATATACCTAACAGAGAATTACAAGATATCTAAATTATTACTTTGAAGCATATGTCCCAAACATTTATCAGATTTTTATTCTATTCAGTAAAGTACATCTAAATAACTGATGTTGGTTTACGTGATAACAGTAAAAAAAAAAAAAAGAAAAGACATTCAAAGAAAAGGGTAAAAATGAAAGATTTTTCCGTATTTAACTGATTTCTGAACCCATGATATGCTGTAACTTTACAAACATCTTTTTAAAATTTCTAAACAAATCTGAATTTGGATCGAATTCTTCTCCAAAAAGACGTGTAAAATGTGCTTTTGTTTGTGGTCAGGTTCATAAAATGATGCTTGAGAATGAAAGCTTCCCAATAAAACAGTTTAACTTAGATGTGGAGGAGCAGAAGAGACTGGACGCCATGGCGGAGGAGGAAGCCCAGAAGGTATTGGAAAGCTCAAGCAAACACTACTGCCATCGACCTTAAATTATTCCTTAAAATGATCTTTTAACGTTGCTCCAATGTGCAGGTGAAGGCCGAAATTGAGCGGGATATTCTAGAAAAGCAGTACCAACGAGACGTCCTGAAGAGAGAATGCTGGGATTCTATGTTGGTCAAACCCCGGAGCATCAACGTAAAGTGGCTCAGTGGCAAGCTTTTTAATAAAGAAGACTACTTTCTTTTTTTTTTTAATCAATTAACTTTGAATTATGTGTGTCTGTCATCCACAGGCGTTCCACTCTAAGTTAGCTGTGCAGAACTATCCCCTCAAAGATCGAAGAGAGAAGGAGTTGGAGGACATCCGCAGGGTTCAAAATATGAGGACGATTGAAAAAGCTGCAAGCAAAGTGAATAAAACTGGTGGTTTAGATTCTGATTGACGAAGCAAAGTAATGCACATGTGATGAGTTAAAAGTAATTAGATCCATGTTTACCGTTGTGGGTGTGCAGCAGGAATGCAGCAAAATGTGATGTTTTCTGAAAGCAGTCGCAGGGAAATGTCACATTTTTTAATCTTTATTTCCTTGTGGAAATCTATTTCAGGACAAAACCATCTAAGTCTAAACAAGTTTACTTCTGAAAACACTACTGGTTGTTTGAAATCACAGTCTTTCCTCTGAACTTTCCCCACTGCAGCCCTCTTTAAATACTTGAACACACTCCAGCCCACGGCTGTTGAAATGTTTTTAGATTTATAGCCGTGTGGCTGAAAGCAGGCTGCTGCAATGATTTTCTCAACTGCAATATTCTTTGGATACGGTTTATAATCTTCTGGCCACAGATTCGGCGCTCATGTTTTGCTCCATCATTTGTTGTGCTCGCAATTTCAACCTGCAGCTGATGGCCCAGAGGAAGGACAGCAGCAAACCAGAGGAAGGCCATGTGGCAGAGAGTGCAGACAGTGAAGAACTCTCAGCTCTGTTAGCCCTTGCCAACAAATACCTCTACGACCAGTTCAGCATGCAAACTGTCGAACAGCGGGTCAACCAGATCATACTGATACAGGTGGGAACCTGTCGAATCTCTGCAAAATGGTGATTACTACTCATTTAGATTCTGATGCTTTCCAAAACCAGTGCCCAAAACACACACTCTCAAAAAAAAAAGAAAAAAAAGGACAACGGAGATATTTATTCAAGCTGTGTAAAAAGACACATAATTGTTTTTCCTCTCCGGCACTTATTCAGACTGTTTTTTGTTTTTTTTGTTTGTTTGTTTGTTTGAAGTCAGTTAGGTAACCAAAATTAGTTACTTTTGCTAAGACCAGAATACCAAGAGTGTTTTCTTTTTAAACTTTCATATATTTCTTTTGTACTTTATAGAACTGCCTTTTTAAACTGCGTGACCAAACTGTTTTGGCATACTACCACACGATTCTTCCACTCTAAGTGGCATTGTGGCATATGCTGGTTAAGGATTTGTTTACCACCGTCACCCAGAATCTTTTTTCTTTTCCTTTTTCTTCTGTAGTTAATATATATTGTCTTTCTTCGAAACGCATTGATTTCTGGAAAACAGAACCTGTCTCCTTCCTGGACTGACTAACTCTTAGACATTCACTTGTATACACACACAGTCTGGTTTCAACAAGAAGTCAAGGGTGCAGATTCGGTTTTGTTATTGTTTTTTGCCCGGTCTTAATTAATAATAAATTATTTCTCTCACTTCTGAATGCAGGACTTGATTTATAGTATCAAGATGGCTTTCAACTCCGACTTCGATGCCCTGTTCAAGCGGAAACTGAAAGAGATCAAAATAGTGGACGACAGGAACAAAAACATCAGGGACATCATGCTGGAGCTGGACATCGAGGAGGAGCTGTGGGAGCCCCGCCTGACCGACATGGAGTGGCCAGAGAGGCTGTTAGTCGTGGAGGACTCTGAGGTTACTGTCCTCTTGAAATGTCCTAGCAGTGGACATGGTTCACGTAAAGTTCAACCGAGCACGAGTGAATGTGGAAGTGCTCTGTGGTTTGTTTGTTTGTTTTGTGAGCCGAGTTGTGAGCTTGTGTGTAATTATGAGACGTTGCCTTTGTCCAACTTCAGATTAAAGCGGAGAAATACCTCACCCCAGAGCAGAAAGCAGAGGAGGACAGGCTTAGGTTGGAGAGGGAGGCCCGCCTGGCTGCACACGTACGCTGTCATGATAAACATTTTTGGCTTTTTTGCTAATTCTTTGCCATTGTCTACGAGTTGCACACTTTTATCCACGTTGTTCAGATTAGTGGTTTCAGTTTACGGCTGTGTGTCCGATTTAAAAATCTGTAAAGTAAATAAAATGGTAGCGATTAAAAGGTTAGTTGAGCCCTGCTGAGGGAGGGATGCTTGTCCTGTTGCAGAAAGACGACAGCAGAGAGAGAGCTCTGAAAGACATGATGGACGGAGTCCTTGAAGTGAAAAAAGTGGACATTTTAAAAGTGGTAAATATATAAATATCGTGTTCACATAAGGACATTTAAACCAAATGATTGACAAATCTAAAGCATGTCTTGCAAGATAACGCTATTTTGCCATTGCAAAACTGTGTAACGTCTTCCCTAGCTCGATCAGTTTATTTAGAAACATTGGAGAATTATGTCTAATAGAAATGTACTTACAACTGTGAAGGATTTCTTATTTAAAAGAAAACATCACAAGTATAAGCAATCGCATCTAAATTGAAACTGATTGAATTATGTGTTAAAAACCAAGAGACAAACCTACATTGATATCTCAGTTTAAACGTTAAATCAGATTTCTCTGCAGCAGCAACAAACGTCACTGTAAATAATATTCTTCTAAGTTTTCTCCTTTGGCTAGCACTGTAAAAAAATATATATATATTTATTTATTTTTTTTAAGTTTTTACATTTGTTTCTTGAAGACAATGCCAGTAAAATCAGACCAAGCAGCATGAGGAGCCCACAGTTTGTTTTGGTTTTACTCCACAGGAAATATTTCCTCCTGAGTTTTCTTTGACCAAACCTCCCATTCAGTGGAGTGAAGAGGAGAAGAAAGTCTATAAAGAATATGAAAAGAACTTTAAAGAGCTCACAGAGGAGAAGGAGAAATATAAACGGGTAATTAAAAATAAAAGAGGGGGGGGAGGGGAATTCCATTTGTGTGGTTTTTTTTTTTTTTAGTATTTTATTACCAAAATATTAGTTGAGATCAGTGTTAAGCATGTGTGAACCTTGGCTTTGCAGGGATTGGAATTTGAGATGAAAAAGCTGCATGAAATAATCAAAGAGTCAACGGAAAAGTTTGATGAGTCACTCACAAAGCTGTTTGAGAAGAAAGTAAAGTTCATGGCTACTATATATCAGGTAACGTACATCAAACTGCAAAAAAGTGTGGTATTCATATGTATTCAGCCCTATAAATAAAGTCCAATGAAATCAATTGCTTCAAAAAACTAATCTACGGTAAATCTTAAATTATTCTTGTAGTGATGCACATACACGTGATAAAAAGTCTTCTCTCTTGTTCTGATTTGTTGTCTCGTATTGGCTTGGGCGTGTTTTACAGGAAGAGCTGAAAATCACCTATCTTGCCCAGGCGGTGCGCAAGGTGGAGGAGATGAACCGGCAAGAGCAAGAGCTCAAGCTCAAACTTGAACAACTCCTGGCACAAAAGGTTAAAAATGTTGGACACACTCATGCCGCAGGAATTTATTAATAATCAAAACTAGATTTAATTTGTAGAAATTGGCGTGTGTTCCAGTACAGCGCCTTACCGTCTCAGAACATAATTTGACAAAGTGATGCGAAGCAGCAGGTTCGTGTATTAAGCTGACTAGCCAGAACTGCAAACTTTTTCTGACAGGTAAAGACAGAGAAAGACTTGATGGGATTCAAGGACATGGTGGAACAGTTTCAGTTCGCGTACGAGGACATTGTAGCCGAAGACAAAGTAAGCGTTCAGATAAAACACACACACAAAAAAAAAGAAAACAAAGTTTGTGTGAGAGATGAGTATATTTTTTTTTGTTTCATCACCCAAAGAATCTCGACAGCGAATTCAGGAAAGAGTTTGCTGATCTACCAAAGTATGTGACCGATCAGCTTTACAAACTGTTCAAGCGTAGACCCAGGTTTGTGACCATTTCCACGCAGCAGTCGCTGAACGCCGGTCGTTTTCAAAGCTCGGGTTGTCACGACTGTTTCCAGAGTTCAAAGGATGAGGACGCAGTCTGTAGATGACTCCAACGTGTTCAGGCAGCACTGTCTGAACACCTCCGCTCTTGATGGACTCAGCCAAACACTCGCTGGCATGGAGGAGTCGGATGCTCCGGAAAACATGCCAAAAGGAGTGACCCAGTTTGTCTGGGAGAAATTTTGTGCTGTGCGCAAAACAAAAGTAGAGAGTGAACAAAAGGTAATACAAAGAAAAAGACACATCTACCGTCCATTTTATATATCAGAGACGCAATATATTCACTTACTTTATTCCATGACAGTTTGTTAAATTTCTTTGCTTTACTGTTTCACAGATAAAAGTAAATGGTTTGGAGCTTGCCGAGATGCAGGCCTTCCTGCAGAGACGGTTAGATGAAGATAATGCTGCCCAAGAAGAAATTAAGCAGCATTTTGAAGAACTCAGAAGGTAGGACCCAGAACCTCTGACTGGACAATCTGTTTCACTCAGACCAGTTAAGTTGGGAAAATAAATACTGAGTTTGGAAAATAAGTATTTACTTTGGAAAAGTTAAGTATCTACTTCCAACTAGGTAAAGTATTTGCTAAATACTTTTCTAAATATTTAGATCCAAATATTTGATTGGGATCTAAATATTTAGTGTTCAAACTAAACTAAATGTTGAGCTCAAATTTAAATATTTTGTTGGGAACTAAACATTTAGTTTATAACTAAATATTTAGCTTCTTACACAAATTTTTAATTTGAAAGCTAAATGTTTAATTTGTCAACTAGATATTTAGCCTGTGAATTAAATAAATTTAGTTTGTAACTCTAACATTTATAAATGTGTGAATAAGATGGCAAAAATATGACTTTGAAAAAATAAACACCCACTTTTTTTCTCTCTGACAGACTAAATAAACAAAAAAAAATTGCAGTTTTTTTTTTTTTGTTACTGGCACCCCACCAGAAATGCTTGAAAATGGATGAGGACAATAAGTGAGAAAAATGTTGTCGATAACGCTGTGGTGGTTTCTGATGTCATGTTTCTGCAGCCTGAGGACCAAGAGGAACCAGCATCTCATGAACCCTATGATCCTGGTTGTCCTGCCACAGGGACAGGTGGAGACGTCCTCCGTGGATCTGACAGCTGAAACGGCTGAGACTGACTACATCCTTATCAACAGAAGCGTGGTGGACAACCTCAAAGAGAAAATCAGGGTCTGTCTTTACCGTCAAACGTCTTTTTCAGACATTTTCATATCAAAATGGGGATGAGAAAAATGTTACTGTTAAAACAGTAATAAAACAATAAAAGTTGTCCATCAAATTCTTCTTCCCCGTGTTACCAGAGAGTTGCAGAGCAGAAGATAACCTACATGGAGGCACGCTGTGAGGTCCGTAAGGACATCATCCAGCTGGAGTGGCAGCACCGGGTGTTGGACAAGAAGATAGAGGACTTGCATGAAAAGAAGAGAGAACTCAAGATGCTTCGACTCTCAAAGGATGACATGGAAGTAATCTAGTTTGTAATCATAACTCCGCTTTTGAAGTTCTGGGAAACTGTGATTTGCTCTTTGACGACGACTGGAATTTTTTTTCCTGCCGCGTTAATTATATGTCAGAGGTTTTCAGAGGATTCAGCATCAGGTTTAAATAATAATGCGAAGGAAAAAAAAAAGAGGGGGAAAAAAAAAATCTACATATGGGGTAAAACATTAATCCAGTGTGCGTGTCTGGCCAAATTCCTCTCCGTGTTATCCAGGCAGGTATTTTGGTTTTGGCACGGTGAGATGTTTTGCAAGCAGAAAATTGTTACCATCTCCCAGCACAGATGGATTATCTTTTATAGAAACCTCACACCCTCTTTCTTCAGCCTCCCCACCCTTTTTGCCTTTTCAGCATTTAAACCTCTTATTCAAGACGTCGTGTGTGGATGGAGGTTTTTACATCCCCTCCTCTTCCAATTGCATTTTTATTTAGTTCAGTCCTAAAATTTTAAGCAAGAAATTCTTCGCGTCCTTTTCTTTCCCCAAGAGTTTAAACCAGAAACATGCAGTTTAATTAAATTCATGCCAAACCACTGACATGATAATTGTTTACTCTAGAATAGCCGTGTACCCTTGTTGTACTAAAACAATAGATTTCACTAGTATTTTTAAACCTAGATTAGATTTTGGAACAGAAAACAGATCAACTAAATTATCCGTTATAGTTTAACAAAACATCGCAAGTGAATTTCCTCACTCTAATGCCAGTTTCCTTTGGCAGAAGAAGGTTCATGTTGCTCTGTCGCTGGTAGCTTCCTGACATTGTTAAAGCCCATAACACCATGCAGGAAGAAAGCTGTGAATATAAATAATCCATTCTTGTCATTAAAAATATTTCCTGATTAAAGATGTTGGGACATTAGCTTGGACGTTTTCAATCTAAATTTAGAGAACACACCATTTGTAGTTCATTTGTACAAATTAACCGTCTCCTTTCTTTTTTTTTTTTCAGTGTCTCAGCAAGAAGGATCCGAACAGTCACGTGTTGGAGAAAATTTCTAAGATGGAGAAAAGTATTGATTTCATGAAACAGGTAACAACCTGAATGTGTCTTAGCACAACGTTTAAAGTTTGAACCACAAAAGCCAGCAACATCTTATGCATAATGCACGCCGCTCTCAATTTCAGACCCATAAAAGGGCCATTCACCGGCGAATGAAAAAGTTAAAACAGATTAACAAAAAGATATCAATGACAGCAGACAGCACTGATGGTATAAAGAAGAATCTTCCTGAGATGGAGACTTCTGTGGCAGAGCTGAGACATATTTACGAAGCCGCAGGTAAATGAAAACAGATCTACAGACACATCTCAATAACCTAGAATATCATTGAAATGTATGTATGATTGACTACGTGCAAAACAGCATAAATAGAGTGCAGCATGGAGGCACTGCTGAATCCCCCTGAATTGCTAAAATGGGCTTTGCTTCACCAACTTATTCAACTTTCCATTCAACTTCAATTAATCAGTCAAGTTTAACGCAACACTGTCAAAAGCCAATGTTTTTAGCCATGATCTTTAGGCTTGTCATACTTGTGGTGAGTGTTAATAACTGCTGTACGTACATCTGTCAAGTCAGCAGTCTTGCTCGTGACTGTGTAGTTCCTAACATGGCCATATTATAACAAATCTGTATGTAAAGTATAGTTTTATCGATCTTATGTGACGTTGGAATTTGGGTTTTCATTATCCTCACATTGCAGTTTAATTAAATTCATAATCACCAATTAATCAATCAAGTCAACAAAATAGGTTCTTGAAATGTATCAGTTTGTATAAAGGGAATCTATAAAAATGTGTAAATTTTAGTTTTTGAACAGATCAATGCATTCTTTGATGATATTCTGACTTACTGAGTTGACCATTAACTAATTTACTCTGCAAAAGGGACTTTCCTCCCATTTCAGTTGTTAATGAGGCTCTTTTGGCGTTTCAGCTACCGAGGAAAATGAGGCAGCGGAAAGAGACGAGCGCTACCAGGAGATTGTTCATAGGCGCAAACTGGAGGACCTCGCTAGGGCTAAGTCGGACGAACTGGACCTCCTCCGGAAGGAAGTTGAGCGTCTGGAAAGGAGGAATTTTCCCTCACTCGATCAGATGAAATACAACTAGCGCCCAACACTAGTTGTATTTGAGTTGTAGCTTATTGTAACGATCTTGGAAGTGCCTGAAAATTACACATGTTCGCGATGTTGAGACATTTGTCGTGTTTATGTGTCGTTCTAACCATTTCTCACTTGTACTGCATCAAGGCACAGCTGCCTTTGTGCTATCTGTTACCACATAGTTTATTTATTTATACACTGATTTGCTAACAGAATATTTAGTGTTATTTTTGCTGCGAACAAGAGCAAGCACCAACAATAAATAAGATGAATTGTGTTAACTCTTTTCTGTCGTCCTCGCTGGACTTAAGATACTTCTTCTGGCGTCACGTAGTGAAGTCTCCCTCTGCACGGTCAAAGCACAGAATGCTATCATCCAGACCAAAGAGGTCAATGAGCTCGGACAGGTCGGCCTTCCTTCCGTCTACGAGGAACTCTGACTGGAGCTCATACAGAGCAGCCTGTGCACAACTGCGCCACTTGTCAATCAACGTTTGGAGATGCGTCAAATCATTCTGAGGAGAAAGACACATATATTGCCTTTTTCAGTCTTACGTGATAAACTTGGCAAAGATATTTGATGGCTTTACTTTTACCTTGCTTCTGTACATTTTCACCATCTTGAGCCGACGCAGTGTCTCCGTTTTCTCCTTTACTTCCTTCCTCAGCTGCAGAGCAAAGTCTCCTGAGGAGATGTGTGATGGTTGGGGAGCAAGTGAGGGCAACCTCTCACTGCCCAGCTTCACTTCAGTCCCGTTTGCATCCATAGTGTGGACAGCGATAGTCTCTTGGGACTCTGCTGGAGCATGTGGGGCATCCTCCTCCTCATTGTCAACACAAAGGCGCTTGGCCACAGAAAGGGGTGAGATGAAGGAGCGCCGTGTTCTCTTCAGCCTCTCCCTTAGGGAGGCACTTAGCCCAGAGTGATGCTGCGGAGTGGCAGTGGGAATCACACCAAACGATACAAGTAAATGATAATTAAGCATGGATAACAGCATGTACTGGGTTTGTACAAAATGTCACAGAATTTCCTCAGACATGGAGACTAAACGGAAGAATAGATGGACAAACAGATGAGTGAACGTATAACACAGATCGATAGATAGATAGATTTGAATCAGACATGGAAAACAAATACTTTCCAAAATTATTATTTTCCATATTTATCCACACCAGAAAAAAAACACCTTTAATTCTTTACTTTTTCAGACTTTAAGAGACTGAAAATTTGTTTTTTGACTCCAAGTTGCGTCAAGCGTAAAGTGACGCATTTAATAAAAGTCAAAAACAATACTCACCTTCTCTTCTTTAAACTCAGAGGGGCTTGACTCGACTGAACCAGGTGATGAATACCCACATGACAGTTTGGCTGCTTTCGGTGTGATCTCCATCTCCACACTCCTATGAACTCTTTCTCCGATGCAGTACAACAAGTCAGTTGCGTTTGCAACACTAAGTTTGCGAGTTAACGCTTTTATATATATATATAAAAAAGTCTTTTTAAAATAAAAAATCAACTGAATAGGAGTTTCTTTTTAACACCCACCGAAGACGACTCTATTTTTCCGTATTTTTGCGGGGAACTGCCTTCAACGTAAGTGATTGGACAGAATTTGATTACGGTCAGCCGAACAGCATCCTGGGAGTTGTAGTTTATTCTAACGATCTTAGAAGTACCTGAAAATTACACGTGTTCGCGGGTTTTCTGAGACATTTGTTGTGTTTACATGTCATTCTAATCATTTCTCACTTGTACTGCGTTAAGTCACAGCTGCCTTTGTGTTATTTGTTACCACCTAGAATGCAAACTAGCCCGTTTTAGGGCTTTTTGACCTCTAAACTCTGTTTTGTTTCAGCTTCAGATCAAATTTTAGACCTAAACCACTCAAAAATGATTATTAGATCTTATCTTGTTCTGTTTTACAAGTTTTTACTTTTTGTGCACTGGCTGCACTGCTACCACTAACTTTTTTAGTCAGGTGCAGTGCCATAATATTTAGGTCCCTCCATTTTTTTTTATTTTTTTATTATGATTTATTTCAGATTTTAATACTACAATGAGTCATACTTGAAACAGTACTTGAAGAATAAACACAAAACAAAAACCAAAAATAAAATAAAGCACACAGAAAAACAGCAATTATTTTTATAAGTAGGTGGATAAAAAGTAGGTAGCTAAAAAAAATAAATAAATAATCAAACTAACAGAGGTTACAGAAAATAAATAAATTGTAAATTAAACGGAAAACAAATAAAACCGGGTGGGCTTAATGTATTCTGTGCTACAGTAATTGTTGTAATATTCCAATTTTTTATGCCTCTTTTGCTGCTCTTTTTTATGTTGAAAAGTGCAGACACCTTTGGAAAAAATTACCCCCTTGCAAGTTACCTGGACCGTTTGCTGTCCCATCAAAGACTAACAAAAGACATAAATACTATATTTGATCAATTTCAGAGATATCCTTTAAAAAGGCATCTATTTTGAATTTGTATTTTACTTTGTATAAACTTATGTTATAAATTGTTGTCATCAATATAATTAGTCTAAAAATTCAAAATTTAATAGAAACTGATATTTTCTTCTTCTAAATAAAGACCTAAATTAAGATGTGTGGGATTTGAGTAGTAAAAAAAGAGTATCAGTACTAGTAAAGACACAAAAAGAAAAAATACATGTGGTTTCTCTGTTACAGCTTCATTAAGGGCAGTAAAGTTACAGAATGCCCCACGGGTTCACAGTTTTGTTTAAATATGAGGTCAGTGTTAAATAGAGCCTTTCTTGAGGGATAAACAGAGGAACTCTGACGGTTACGCTGAGCTCTGAGTAAAAGTGATTTATCTGGGCTCTCGTATGTGTCTGGTCCATGTTGATCTGGTTGCTGGGTCTGAGTCACTTTGTTCTCATTTGCTGATTCACGTCCTTTAACAGACCTATTTATAAACTCCTAAATGTAATTCAGAAGTCTTTTCACACTTCCACTCTGCGAAAAGACTGTGAGACTCTGTCTGTCGCCACGAGGAGAGTAATAATGTTAAATAAGAGGCTGCCTGGACTTGATTCTCAGTGCTTGGAAATGTGATATTACACACCCTGAGGAAGAGGGATTTTTTTTTTCTTACATTTTATATGGATGAATCTTGCAGGGCTGAGGGTTGGAAATAATTACTATGCGTTAGTCAAGGCTCTAGAGTGTGCTCTCTTTTTTTTTTGTCATTCACAGTAGAGATAAAATAGTTTGGTTGCTCTCCAGTAAGATACATGAATCAACTGGTATGAGATTGTAGAATCTGGATTCTATGTGAAACACCCAGTGAGCCAAATCTTTCAACAAACACACAAATGGCTACTTATTAAGTACATATGTTTGCACAAGCTATTAACTCTTGTTAATGTTTATGTAGCTTAGTGTTAGGAAACTACCTTTAAGTTAAACAGAACGTTGGGGAATCAAAGATCCAGTTTTCATGGCTCTTTTTTTTTTTTTTTCTTTTTGTCCCACTCAGTTTTTGTTTTGCTGAAAATCTGTTTTGTGTTTTGGGTTACTTTGATTTCCAGTCAATGTGCTGCATTGTCTTCTTAAGATCTCCCTGTAATTTGATGTGACTCATCTGTTAACACTTTCTCATACAGACACAGCAAAATGACCTGACAGCACCAGATGTTTTCACCTCAAGAAACACCTTGAGAGATGCAGAGAGCCGGAAACATTTTAGGCTACATGGAGTTTGTTGTAGCTGATATTTCTTCTCACGGCAGACATGTTGACATGCCACTGATGAGAAAACGACAGGTGTCATTAATGAAATAAATAAAGTTCCTGTCAGCAGGGAGCTCCTCCACAAATAGCCGTATACTTCATGCTTCCTTTCCTTGTCTTGATAGATGAGAGAGGTCTGCTGTTGAAACGTGCTTTAAATTTGGTCTAACGGTTGTTTTGAAACAGTTGTTTTACATTAATCTTCATAACTGTTGTGGTAAATACAGACCCTCATTTTGGATAAAAGAAAAAATAAATTACTCTGATCAATATATTCAAACTTGTACTTCTTTTACATATTTTAAGTCTACTAAGAAAGCACAGGTGCTCTTTTTTTTTTGCTTAATTTCTTTAGCTCATCAAAAGTAAATCATTATTGTTGTTTGACATTTAATAAATCTATTGGTTGTTTTCACTTCAAACCAATTACAATATGTTAACTGTCATGACAGGGCTTGAAAAACAAACTGGAGGTTTCAAACTGTTTGCATCAATTAAGAGCACCCAAAGGCCTCATATCATGATGATCACAAAGTGCCTGATTATAGACCAATAAAACGAGCCGATAGCAGTGGAGGACACCGTCGAAAATTCCCACCGAGTGATGTCATAACGTTTGAAACAGTGAACTAAGGCGTCAGTACATAAATAATGTCCGCCCTCGGATAGCAAATTCATTTGTAATTTGACTTCACGAAGTGAAAACTTACATGGCAGTTTACCTGGGGATAAGGAGGAAGTCACGAGAACTTCTGTCTAAGAGCGGCAGCTTGGAGATCTAACAGACCGGCACACTGTTGAAGATTTTTCAAGTGTGCCTATGTTTTCCAGCAACACATGGAACAGTAAATATTGATTCAACATGATCTTTGTTTGTACAGTGGTATCTCTATCAGCAGATAATTTGTGTGGACACATAAAAAAGTAAAAGACCCATAAAGGGAGCTGTTTTTTTTACGTGATGCATTTTATGGCCACGAAACAGTCTCTGTTCGAGCTGTAGCAAGAACTGTTACATCCTGTACTGTTAGGTTTTTGTTTGTAGTTGAAAAGGTGATAGCTCCCAAAGACGTTTTATTAGGTAGAAAACAATTAATATTCTGTGTACAACAATAGTCCATCAGCAGTCAAAAGTCTTTTTCCATATATGGTTTCAAGAGACATGCTCATTTGTTCTCAAAAAGTACTTTAAAAAAATCACTAATCTCCAAGCATTATTGTGAAATAATGCTAAATATAATTTACTCACTTTTCAGTCTTTTAAAATCAATAGGTTGCATCACTCCAAGATAAAATGATCAGCTCTTCAAAGGTGTTAAGTTACATTAGACAAGAACATCAATGGCAGTCCTCTGAACTGAGCAACAGCATATTTAAGTTTTTCTTGTCAGATAAAGCGACGGTCTCGTATCGAGACAGATAAGCAACAGATAAGCTCCTCTCTCCAGAATGTGCCTGCATGTTCTCTGAGCCAAGTATCCAGTGCCGCACTGGAATGTTTTTTTTTTTCATCACAGTTGAGTGGTTTAAAAGTTCAGCTCAGAGCAGAACCAGTCATTATCTCTTTAGATATCCAAAAACCTCCGAAATTAAGGTGACCATAAAATTATCTCTCTCTTTTTGCTTTTTTGTCAACTACATAAGACAGGCTTTAAATAATTAGAGCAACAGTTTCTTTGTTACCTTGCAAATGAATTATAGTATAGACATTCCTTTCGAAATCAGTATGGATACCAAGCCCATGTGACACAGAGGCTTTTTTTTTTTCTACCACTTGGGTAACAGTGAATAATGTCACATTATTTTCCATGTTTAGGTCTTTTGTCGAACCTCTGGAAAACACTGCTGTCTTGCTCTGCAAACATACCAAAGCCGCATCCTGCAGGTCTTTCACACAAAAAGGAGTGTATCTGAAAAGAGGCATCACTGTTTAGTCAGCTCTGCTTTTTTTTTTTTTTCCCTTTTTTTCCCACCATCCTGGAATTTGTTGCTTTCTGTTAAAGGATCTGGCATTGTCCAAGCTCGCACATGGATGTGAGCGGGGCAGCTCCTCTCCATGGGGCCATTTGTTTTCAATCATTTGAGCAGATTAGAGTCTTACTGGCTCTGAGTCATGCCTGGTGGGTGGATTGCTTCGCTGGGTGTGGTGGTTGGAGGGAACCTGTGGAAGTCTGTGGCTGCCACTGGAGGAATAAAGCATCTAATTTGGTGCCAAACGGCATCAATGTAAATTAGCAGACTGGGAATGCGTATTCTGATTACAGAGTTAAAAACAGCCCTTGTGTCCTCTCATTTGGGAATGCTCGTGATGTGAGAAACAGTCCATGCTGCAGCTTCTGAAGAGTATGATAATTGTCACATGAAAAGTATCAGACCTCCCGAACAGAAGTGCAAACAGGAAGACAATCCCTGCAAAAGCTGAAAACATGAAGAGCTTTCACTGACAATAGCGCGTAAGAGAATTAACGCCCTCTGAACTCACCTGCATTTTACTACGTTACGACCACAGACTTCCATGTGGCTTATTGTAACTCTATGTGACAGAGCAACACAAAGTAGAAAATAATTATGAAGAGAAAGGAAATCGAATTTTCTGCAAAAAGAAAAAGAAAAAATCTGAAAAGTATGGCAGGCATTTGTACTCAGCCTCTTTTTACTCATACACCATAAAGACAAAACAAGAGCAAACAATTATCTCCAGAAGTCAATTGATGAGTGAATTTATTTTTGAAAAACTCTCTGAAAAGGTATGATTGTTTAGAAAGATTATTGTTCAAGTATTGTTTTTAATCTCAGCCTTTATGGAAGGAGAAATTAACTGGGGGCGGGGGGGCATATGAAACGCCAAGTCTCAGCTACTGAGTCAAGTTTCTCACAAAGATCCTATGTCAAAAAAAATTAGCTGACTATGAGCTGGTGAGGAATTATTCGGTTCCCTTTTTAAATAAAAAAAATAGGTGAAAGCAGAAGGACACGATATTTAAAAAAAAAAAACATACACACAAAAAAAATCACTATGGAGAACATCCTTTTTGGCATTTCTTTGACATTCGTCTACAGATTTATTAGTAAACTTACCACAAAAAGTAACACAATTTGTCTATGTCTGTTTTTCTTTGTATTTCAAGTATCCTCATTGGCAGTAAATCTTACGATTGGAGAACTTGTTTACTTCCTTCTAAAAATTTGTAAGGAAAATGCGTTTGTGGGTTGAGCTGCGAGGGTTGCGCCCATGAAAACCTTGCCAAGTCAACTTTCTGCCAGAACCAAACAACTTTTTCTGCTCCTGACTGTGGAAAGCGTTGGTATTGTAATAAATAGAAGTGCTTCACAAGAGATGACTGAATTAAGAGATCCTATCAAAACATACAACTGGTCTGTGAAGGCATCTAGAAAACATCAGTGAACAAACAGCATCAAAAAGAACAAGAAAGTAGACGTGCCAGAGATAACATAAAGCAAAGCAAAGCAGTTTAAAGGATGATAACAGTAGCATCATGCTGTTGGATGTTTTTTTTCTTAGGTGTGGCCAAGCCAAAGATGCTGATCAGAAGTGATGTGTTGCAGGCTGCAGAAGATGGAGGTTCATCTTCCAACACACACCAGATGTTCAGCCAGAGATGCAACGGAATGGATTAGATGAAAACATTTTGTTGTGTTGAAATGGCCCAGTCAAAGTAAAGACCTAAGTGAAATAAAAAAAATGATGCTCACTGACATTCTTCATTCAAACTAACTGAGCTTGAGCTATGTTAAAAAGAAGTTTCTAGATATGCACACACCAATTTTTCGTGAAAAGTGGTTCCCAAAAGTTGTCACGTTAAGGACCTTTTAAAACCACGTACGCGCCATGTCCAATCCACGTCAGTAACGCAAAGTCCAGTGAAAACACAATGAAGTTTGACCGGTACCGAGCCGCTCACATCTGAGCGCTCTTTTTTTTTTACCCTCCAAAACTGAGTGCGTATGTTGGAAAACACTCAGCCATACCTACTGTCTGAAGCCATATGGAGCAAAAGTTAAGTTTCTTATTTCAATATGGGGGCCAGATGTGTTGCAGCTGCAGCGGAATGGATTTACTGCCCACTGCAGATCAGCACAACCTGAGACAGCCCCCTCTATTTTCTGTTCAGAAAAACACAGAAAGACAGAGAGAAAGAGAGAGAGAAAATCACATCTCCCAAATCTTACTTTTTTTTCCCCTCTCTCTCTCTTTTTTACCACCTCCGCCCAAAAACTTTGCCCGTTTTTAAACTGGTGACCACAGCAGTGAAGCAGTAGCGAGAAGAGGAGGAGTTTATCTCCTTTCTTTCTCCCCCCGGGCCCCTCAGTCGACAATCTGTGCCTGCAGGGGCAGAGAATATGACAACTTAATTGCTTATCTGTCCCCCCCACCCCCAACCCCCCTCAGGCTCTATTTTATATTTTTTTTTAATACTCAGCTTCCCGTGCCGTCTGCCACACCTGCCTGCCAAGCTGCAGCTCCGATGGGCGCGGCTGGGACCGGAGCCCAAATCTGTGTTTTGACTCGCCTGGGAAAGTTGAGCGAAAAGGCACAAAAGAAGCGAAGGGAGTTTGGGGGAACATCCCCGCACGCTCTGCGCGTCAGCTCCACACTGACGCATTGTTCTTCCACGGGATAAGTCTCTGCGTCCTGAGAGGAACCAGACTGCTACAAGGAGAGTGCTTGAAGGTATGGAGAAAAACACTGAAGCTGGAAGTTTTTCTCTTTTTTAAAACTTCTTTTTTTCCCCTTTCATTGTCTAAAGCCTACTTATGTTGGATGTGCGGGGTTTTTTTTTCTTGCACCTGGCCTTTCTTGCATCTCTGCGTTAACGACTGCGCTCTGGGAGTTTTGGTGACGGGCTGTCGTGTTAGTTTTACAGACTGGAATAACTTTAGCTTCCCTTTGGCTTCCTCCTGGAAAGTACTTCTCGGCTTGTTTGTTAAATCCACCAGGGGGTTTTTTGGGGATCGTTTTTCTGTTACAGAACACCCCCTTTTGCTGTGCTATTCACATCCTTCTAAATATATTCCAGAGGACCTGTCCAAGCTGTGGCTTTATACATCAACTCTTAATAATTGCTGCCCGGATCAGTTACATGCTATAAAAAGGGGGATGAGTTTATAGAAACTTTAATAGGATGCTAATAGCATTTAATTTATGATGGGTGTGTATGTGTCAGTTTTTTTTTTATCTTTACTTTCAGAACAGATGAGGAAATGTATGTTTCTAGATGTGTTTATAACAGTGACTGTGACCTTGGTGTGATTTCAGCATCACAAGCCCCCGAACAGGAATACCAATGCAGTTAGAGGTCCTTATCTGCCTGGGTGTGGTCGGAGGATGATCTTTTGAGAACTGTGCACTGATCCGCCTCAGCTCCTTTTGTGTCTTTGTTGTTTTAGTTTCCAAGGACACAAAAGTGCTCCGTATATGATCCATCGTGGGTCTAATGTGGTTTTCAGCATTCAGATGAGAGGTGAGCATGGCAGGGAAAAGTTTTCTTCACAGAAGGGAGTGTCTCAGTTAATACCACTGGAGGCCAATGTCCAAATAAAAGGAGCCGCAGAGGCATTCGACTGTGGTCTTTAAAATATGATCATGCGACTGATGTGGGGGGACGTTTTCCAGTTTTGGGCTGGATGAAATTTCAATTGATTGCTGTAAACAAGCAGCTTAGAGTTCTTACGACTCCCCCCTTCCCCTTTCATTCGAGCACAACACTGTATCTTGTTCCTCATCAAACAGTTGCTGAAATCTTATTTTCCACATTTAAAGACTAACAGAATATGCATGACGGTGGCCAATGTCTTTTTTTTTCTTCTTCTTCTTCTTCTTCTTCTTCTTCTTCTTCTTCTTCTTCTTCTTCTTCTTCTTCTTCTTCTTCTTCTTCTTCTTCTTCTGTCACCATCTCACTAGATAAGATGGGATGGACGAGTTAACAAGGCAGATGGAGATCTCGGGAGAAAAGGGTGAGAATGCTTGATTTAATCACAAAGTGTTTAAGATGACAAACAAACAAACAAAGAAAAAAAAACAAGAGCACAACAATTTATTTTTTAGAGTGAAGTGACAAACTTTAGTGGAAACTTTATAAAATAAGCATTCGAAACTTGTATGAAACTTTTTCACCTTTGGTGATGGTTGTGTTTCCCTCTTTTTGAAGCCGTACTAACACCATGCACGCTTTTTTTTTTACTGGTTTCCACATCTCGGCGTTCGGGTCGTCATTTTCTGGATATCTCTTTTTTTTTCTTTTTTTCTTTTTTTTTTTTTTACACAACTTGCAGCTAAATGTGAAAGCCTGCAGCTGTTCAAGTCCAGCAAACAAGAGTAAATGTCAGACGGTAGCTGAGTTGGAGTGTGTAATCAGCTTCTCCGTCTGCTTATGTTACTTTAGAGAAAACTGCTAAACCCAAGAGTCAAAATGGTAGTGAGTGTTCTTCTAGCTTCGGTCTGACATTTTGAAGCCTGATGTAAGAATTTTTTTTTAATGTAATTCTAGATTTTTTAATGTGTTTGTTGGATGATTTGAAACAAATCAGTACCTTTTTCTCGAAATATTGACCTTTTCCTTATCAAGTTCCCCCTTTTTGCATTGTATTTGATACGTTAGGCTTTCACAGTAGATGTCTGTATTGTGCATAGCTGATGGCATAGTTGAGCAGAATTTTGTATCTTTATAAAGAATGTGTAAAATATATTTAGCGGCACATTTATAAATCAGGTTTTGAGGAAAATAGTATGACAAATTGTATCAAAAATGATGCATTTCTAGAGTTATAGGGTTAAAGAGTGCGTATTTTTCTTAGATAAAGTAAGTCCCAATGTTCTAAGATTACATTTCATTTTTTAAATTCAAATCAGACAAACTTTTTGCAATGTTGACTCACCTGGAAAGATAAATTTGATTGAGAACTGAGTCGACTATTAGGAAGAAACATACCATAAGAATAGGAAATATTAGGACTATCTAGAATAAATTTCAACAAGTGGACAGCATCTGTGTATTTCAGTCAGAAATACAACATAAAAATAAAACACAGCTGGAGAAGGGGATTCCAGCCAGCTCAAGTCATAAAAACAAACACCTGAGATGCACGTGTGCTTCAAAACCTAAAGAATCAACTCAGACTTGTTGTCTGGGACTAAAGTTCGTTAACAACCTTTACTGAATTGATTATTTAAGAGGCCTACAGCAAGTCTTAACGTCCACACAAAACTCTAACTCGAACGAACCGTGCTGTAACAAAAGAGAAGGACCGACAAAAATGCGGTCTGGCTGATGGTCATAAAAAATCCGTTTTTGGACTGTTATTGTGCAGAAACGGCAGTGAGATTTTGTTTCCACAGTCAAACGTCAAGAGCAGCAGAGTAATGATCAGGTTTTAGCCTCGACTCTGAAACAGACGGAGATCCCTAAAAGGAAGGAGAGCAGCAGGAGGAGGAGGACAGACGTGGAGGAGGACAAAGAGGCGACGTGAAATCCAAGTGGAATGAACATTATCTTTAAGGGAAGCCAGCAAAGCGCAGGGAAGAATTTGGTTCATAATGATTTTTTTTTTGTCGCCTACAATTTACAACTTATACCAGACAAATAATCATTTCGCAAAAGCTTT
>NW_006799951.1:1783565-1815090 GCF_000485575.1 Poecilia formosa
CTCACTAGATAAGATGGGATGGACGAGTTAACAAGGCAGATGGAGATCTCGGGAGAAAAGGGTGAGAATGCTTGATTTAATCACAAAGTGTTTAAGATGACAAACAAACAAACAAAGAAAAAAAAACAAGAGCACAACAATTTATTTTTTAGAGTGAAGTGACAAACTTTAGTGGAAACTTTATAAAATAAACATTCGAAACTTGTATGAAACTTTTTCACCTTTGGTGATGGTTGTGTTTCCCTCTTTTTGAAGCCGTACTAACACCATGCACGCTTTTTTTTTTACTGGTTTCCACATCTCGGCGTTCGGGTCGTCATTTTCTGGATATCTCTTTTTTTTTCTTTTTTTCTTTTTTTTTTTTTTACACAACTTGCAGCTAAATGTGAAAGCCTGCAGCTGTTCAAGTCCAGCAAACAAGAGTAAATGTCAGACGGTAGCTGTGTTGGAGTGTGTAATCAGCTTCTCCGTCTGCTTATGTTACTTTAGAGAAAACTGCTAAACCCAAGAGTCAAAATGGTAGTCAGTGTTCTTCTAGCTTCGGTCTGACATTTTGAAGCCTGATGTAAGAATTTTTTTTTAATGTAATTCTAGATTTTTTAATGTGTTTGTTGGATGATTTGAAACAAATCAGTACCTTTTTCTCGAAATATTGACCTTTTCCTTATCAAGTTCCCCCTTTTTGCATTGTATTTGATACGTTAGGCTTTCACAGTAGATGTCTGTATTGTGCATAGCTGATGGCATAGTTGAGCAGAATTTTGTATCTTTATAAAGAATGTGTAAAATATATTTAGCGGCACATTTATAAATCAGGTTTTGAGGAAAATAGTATGACAAATTGTATCAAAAATGATGCATTTCTAGAGTTATAGGGTTAAAGAGTGCGTATTTTTCTTAGATAAAGTAAGTCCCAATGTTCTAAGATTACATTTCATTTTTTAAATTCAAATCAGACAAACTTTTTGCAATGTTGACTCACCTGGAAAGATAAATTTGATTGAGAACTGAGTCGACTATTAGGAAGAAACATACCATAAGAATAGGAAATATTAGGACTATCTAGAATAAATTTCAACAAGTGGACAGCATCTGTGTATTTCAGTCAGAAATACAACATAAAAATAAAACACAGCTGGAGAAGGGGATTCCAGCCAGCTCAAGTCATAAAAACAAACACCTGAGATGCACGTGTGCTTCAAAACCTAAAGAATCAACTCAGACTTGTTGTCTGGGACTAAAGTTCGTTAACAACCTTTACTGAATTGATTATTTAAGAGGCCTACAGCAAGTCTTAACGTCCACACAAAACTCTGACTCGAACGAACCGTGCTGTAACAAAAGAGAAGGACCGACAAAAATGCGGTCTGGCTGATGGTCATAAAAAATCCGTTTTTGGACTGTTATTGTACAGAAACGGCAGTGAGATTTTGTTTCCACAGTCAAACGTCAAGAGCAGCAGAGTAATGATCAGGTTTTAGCCTCGACTCTGAAACAGACGGAGATCCCTAAAAGGAAGGAGAGCAGCAGGAGGAGGAGGACAGACGTGGAGGAGGACAAAGAGGCGACGTGAAATCCAAGTGGAATGAACATTATCTTTAAGGGAAGCCAGCAAAGCGCAGGGAAGAATTTGGTTCATAATGATTTTTTTTTTGTCGCCTACAATTTACAACTTATACCAGACAAATAATCATTTCGCAAAAGCTTTAATTTCCTGCCTTGCGGTTGTTCTAAAACCAGATCCTAATTGCAGTTCGCTGCAAGCATGCACACGGATTAGGAAGGAGTTGTTTGTGCATAGTACTTCTGAGAGTCATTCTGCAGGATGAGTTCTGTTTAATGTTGTAGCTTCTGCATAACAGGCACAAGCTGTCACAGCAAGTTACTGTGGAAAGAAACAACCAAACAATGTCGCATACGCTTTGACCTTAACAGGCTAATGAACTTTCAGATCTTCACAGATAAAAACAGCCAGGTAAAAAGACAGATTCTGACATGCAGAGACAGTCCACAGATGGATTATTAGGAAAAAAAAAGAAATGTTTGATTTGAGGTGAGCTCACGTTGGCTTTTCTTATATTCTACATCCGAGTCTACTTTTTGTTCCAATGAAAATATAGATTTAATTAATCACAGCCAAAACCCTCAGGATCCCGTCACATTTGGAGCATAAAATTGTCTTACATCCACCAGCAAAGGCGGCGCAAAATTTTAGTGGGCCCACAGCACAACTAAAGTCTATTTTTACAATCATCCAAACTTTATTGTTTGCATCTGACATTCCTAGTTACAAGAGTTACAAGTTAGAGGAATAAATTGACCCTACAACAAAATGTTTTTCTTGACCATCCAAAATGATTCTCTCTACATTATTTATCAGATAACTGTGGAGGCGAAGTTACATCTCTGACTCATTTCGTCCGACTTAAAGCTTCAACGTGACTCATTTAAATGTCTTTGTCTAAAAATCCAAATAGGGATTTGTGTTTTTCCTTTTACTTACCAGATATATTTAAATCTTAAATACATTTTCCCATTTGCCTCAAAACTGATTTAAAAGACTCAGTCATGATAAACTACTTAGAAATTTGAAATTTTAGGGTTTGTTGTTGCTCACAGTTGCCAGCCCCCTGCTGGCCTGAGAGCCCAAAACACTTTATGTAACGTTGTGCCCTGGGCTTGATCTGTCCACCAGAAAACATTGACCTGTCAAATAGTTTTACAGTTTGGTGGACTTTATTTATGTCTCAGCAGTCAGGAATTTTAACTGTAGTTACATAGTTGTCATTCATTAGGGTCAAAGTTTGCATCGGAAGATTATTCCAACTTCAAGAATAAGAGACCTGAGTGAATTGATGAGGCCAAAAACTGTCCAATAAACAAAGAAACTCAAAGTGTCTGTGTTGTACAAGAATAAACTCAAACCAGTCAACACAGTCATTGTTCTCCTTCATCTATTAAACATTGTTAGTTGAATTTATTGTTTCGAGACGCCTCGTTTGATGGCGTTATTGAGAAAATATGCCGCTGCTGCTGCTGCCTGAACTGAAACCGGGCATCAGTTTAGAAAACAGTCAGAGCACTAACACTGCAGTTGTTAAAATAAGACGAAGCTCGCAGAAGTAGACCAAACACACAGCACACAGTGATTACTGTTTGTCTTTTCATCAGTTCTGACAGAAACCGTAACCTCCACCACCCGACTGACTTCTCTCCCACCAAGTGAGTCTGCTTTCGCCTTTTTTTTATATATTGTTGTCTGTATACAGCAAAAAGTGTAATAAAATCACGAGGCTAGCTATTTCTAAAGGAAGTAGCCGATGAGTAACAGCTTCTTTTTGTTTTGCTGTTTGTCTTCTTGTTGCCAGAGGGAACCAGCGGATCAAATCACAGGAATATGTCCAGCGGTGCCGGAGGGCTGGGTTTTGAGAAGAATGTCTTAACGCAGAACAGCAGTGGAACCTACTTCTCCTCATGTGAGAGCAACTTTCCACTCGTCGGCTAAGTTGTGGGAAGTTGTGGGTTTGTCTCCAAGCAAAAGTTTGGGGATGTTGTATTTTTAAGCCCCTGGTAGAGCAGAAGATTTCTGGGCTTGTGCAAGAGAGAAACTTTAAAGAGCTTCCAGGCAAAGTGAAGGAGGCAATCTAAAGTCGATGCGGTGGCCGCTCAAACAAACGGAAAGCAGAGTTATACTGCAATTGAGCTAATTCAGTTCTTAATAAGCCAAATGCCACATATAAAATATTAGCAAAAGGGAAAGATTTTTCAACTTTAGGATAATGCACGTTATCAGGCAGAAAAAATGATCAATCATTTCACTCCAAGAAATAAAAAAAATCTATTAACTTGCTAAGTCTTGTGTGTGGAATTCAAAAGTTTTTACCGCGATATCTTTGTTTTGTCTTTTTTATGGATTCACAAATCACCTGGGCATGTAGGGATGAAATTTTAACGCCCTATCATCACCCCTACATGGTCAAATAACTATTAGTCAGTTTATTCAGATAAAAAGGTCAAGTTTTTCAATTTCAAGGATCCGGGATGCCGAGGTGAGTGAACTTTTATTAGCGCAGACAGCATAGTGTGGTATGAGATTAAATCCTAGTTTATTGCCAGTGATATTTGAAAGACAGTTGTATCGGTTCTGTTGCAGTCGCATGAGGCATGAGGGCCGTGGTGCGAATGCGCCACAGATTATTCAACATGTCCAAAATATCTGTGGTAGTCTTAACCTATCTGGTGAGCAAACTGTACATGCTAAAGAGTTAAATGCACAGTAAGGCAATCCTCTAGCCTTTCCTCTTGTGACATTGTGTCTTCATACTGAAACACAAAAAAGATGCACTGATAACTGATGCTGAACACAAAAATGAATCAAGGAAGAAAAAACTTAAATCCAGAAAACGTCCTTTGAACATACCACTTTGAGATCATTATGACATCCATATTCTGGTGAAATGTTTTTATGACTAGCGTTTGGAGGAAAGCAATTTTCAGATTTTCTGTGCACTACTTGGAGTATCTTAAATGTAAGCTCCAATAATGTGAACCTTATTGGAGCTTAGTCACCTAGGTTGTTCAAATTTGAGTTCATTTAAAAAGTATTTATTTATTGTCTCCCCAGCCTCTATAGGCGTGACGAGTAACTACAGCTCCTCCTCAGGAATCTACCTGGGAGGAGATTCCTCTGGAGGAGGTGAAGGTGGCGGAAGCTACATCGATGGAGAGGGCTATGGGAGCGGAGGAGGAGGAGGAGGAGGGAGAGGAGGAAGCAGTGGAAGCACTTATCTCGTGAGCTCCGTGTCAAAGGTTCGGTCCAGCTCGTCGGGCGGTGCCAGGAGAGCTCAGACTGGAGGGACATCAGTGGGGCTGTCGCCAGGTTTCCGAGAGAGGAAGACCATAGCCAGCCGCTCGGGAGGCTACGACGGTAGGATCCTGAGTTGCCACCAGAGGCGGCCACAAATGGGAACAAAAAACTTGAAGGAAACGGTCATGACTCACTGGGAGCGCTAACTCTTCATATGTGTTTTACTTTTAGGGAGCTCCAGTGGTAATTCCTCCCCAGAATTTTCACGCAAAGACTATGGGAACTACTGTAAGACTGAAACTACTATAGTATCGAATAGTTTGTGATTTCAAAGATGTGTTTTTGATGTTTCCTTCCATTTTCCTTCTTAGGCTCCGGCGCCACAAGAGGGAGGAGTGAAAGCAGAGGTATTCAGGTTTATTCCCCATTATTATTTACGCTCCATCTCGCTAAATTTTCTTGACCTGTTTCTTTTTACATTTTTTTTTTATTAAATCAAGATTCCTTAGTCTAATGTGTGCTTTGATTTCTTCCTTTATTTTTCCCAGAGAGCGAGATCAGAGCCAGATTACAAAGTGCCTCCCCATCTGCCGGAAGATGTAAGACCACTGGAGACACTGATCCTTTGGCAGTTGTTACGCAACTCCTCATAAAGCACCAAAAAAAAAAAGTTTTCTAAGAGTCCTTTCAAAGAAGTGCATTGCCGTTAAATGATTTCTCATGCGGGATTTTTGTTTTTGAGTTATGTCGCTGTCAGATGTTTTGGCTCGAAAACTGCATATCACAAAGTCAAATTCCAGCTCGCACATGCCTTGACATTTTTTGTATTAGTTACACATGTATAGTTAGTTTTTGGACAAAAAACAGTGAGGGCGGGTTTGAAACAGTGACAGCATTGACTTGCTCTACAGTAAAACAATGTGGGGAAAAAGTAAAAGGGGCCAGATCACGGTGGCAGGAATGGTACAAATGAGTCACTCCTGTTCTTGTTCTCCCAGGAGGAGAAGTGCTGCTCGTTGCGCCCCCTGCTGATTAAAGTCAGTAACTACTGTTATTCAATCAGTGATATAACAATTGTTCAGCGCCCCTTTGGACTCTTAAACGGGTCTCTGACTTTTCCATTGTGGTACAAGAAGTGCTACTCCTCATATTACACAGCATAGCAAAAATGATTGTAAAAAAAAAGTTTTCTCTCAAGAACTTTTACCTTTTACATTTTTTTCCCTACTGTGGGGTTCTTCAACATATCAACTAAAAACAGTTTTACTGAATATACAAAAACACTGAAATGATTTACATCACAAGCCTTACTATAGCTCATTATAAATGCAGCATTTTGCCTCCATTTAAAAAAATAAACACTTCTGGAAAACAACTTAGCTAACTTCTGTTTGATAACCCAAAAAGACGTAGACTCAAAAGAAGGAATATAGCTGACTAGATTATTGAGAATTTATAATAGTATTATACTTAATAATGATTAGTACCACTTATTTGTTAATTTTGTTGTGTAGTTACATTTTTGCATACATTTTAACCTGTTTTTTTCACAGAGAAACAGCTAACTGTTTAACAAAACCTAGCTTGGTTGAGCTAGCTTCGATCTATCTCCATGATGTTATCCATGATGAAGTGACTTCTTTAGGCCAGCTGGGTAATGAACAAAATCCATGAAAAACTGATGTTTAGAGAGAGAAAAGAAAATCACATGAAATCTAAATTTCTGCCAAAGCTAACTGCCTTAGCGTCATTGCTAAAGCTTTTGACTCATTTTGAGTTTTTGTTGTTGCATTACAAGAAACGCATGTTTCAAAAGTGCCACGATTATTTTATTGCATTAAGATTTCTGTGGAGAAATAAACAATAAAAAATCATTTTCAGTCAATAAAATTCTACAAAGAGCAAAACTAACAAAGCAAATTTTGCTTTACAAGCCTTTGAACCTGAAACCTTTATGCAGGCAGGTTTAGTGCCTCAGGAGTTTATTTATTCAGAGATTTTTCTTTTGACTTATTTTTTATGATTAAAGTTAAGTTTCCACTGACATTAGATTTGCTGTTTGAGTTGTTTGAACGCTTTTTGTACATTGCCGTGGCGTGTTAGGGGCAGAGTTGGAAGATGTGAAGAAGCTGCTGAAGGGACGCTCCAGCAGCGTCAGTCCGACCCGCTCCTCCGCCTCAGTCACCCTGCCAGTACCTAAAAAAGCCAGCGTGGAGACCAAGACCGTCTCAGTGGCCACTCAGTCAGGTATATTCTGTTACCAGAGCTACAATTATGCATGTGCAGCACATTCATAGACACTTTGTCTCTGACCCAGATGATTTAATCTAGATTGCTATTTGTCCCACTGTCACTGCCAGGAATCTTGTCCTTTAAGGTCCAAAAATGTTTGTCATTATGGGATCTAAAAACACGACTTTAATAATGGATTGAAGGAATAAAACCTTAGCAGTGTGTGATATCTTAATAGGATAATATTTTTGTTCATTTTGAAGCAATTGAAAAGGAACATTTGAATGAATTAAGTATGCTCCATGAAAATGTTTGCAAATTTATGGCAAAAAAACTGAAAAATAATATTAGGGTAAACTTGATTGAAAAGGTGTTTTGTACAGGCAAGATCACTGTTTGATGGACAGTATCTTTGTGCATCACACAAAATAAAGGAAAACAATTATAATTAATGTTTAACATGAAATGAGTAACTAGAAAATTATTGAACACATAACTGGCATCTGCAACCGCGTTGATTTAAAATTGTGTTATATATAACACATATATATATATATATTACATATATGTAATTCATGGTTGCAAACTGAGTTACTTTTAAATAAGACGGATTTACAGTGTTTGTTGAAGTGTGAATTTCAGCTTGTTAGTGTTATGAAATGATCATTTAGTGATGTTTAGTCTTATACAAAATATACTTAGCTCTAATAAAAATATGATAAGAATAGACAAAACGAATAATGTAAGGTTCATTTCTCTCATTTTTATTAGTTTGATGATTTTCTCCAACAGCTTCGACTCTGTTTGAGCCTGTTGCTCAGATGAATGGGTTCAACACCATCGACGTGTCGGGCCTCTACGACAGCAGACTGACATCCAGGCAGCGCGACTCTGGTGTCCAAACAGGCCAACACACTGTCACAGTAAAGTCATGCCACTGTGACGCTGGAGTCAAATCCAGCCAGTATGACGTTAGCCTGAGTTCAGGTCAGTACGATCCTGGTCTGAAGTCAAGCCAGTATGACGTTTGCCTGAGCTCAGGTCAGTACGATACCGGCCTGAAATCTGGACGATATGACATGAGTCTGAAATCGGGCCAGTACGACACCGCTGGGAGATCAGGCCAGTACGACACCGCTGGGAGATCAGGCCAGTACGACACCGCTGGGAGATCAGGCCAATACGACACCCTGGATTCAGCCTTTCCCACTTTCTCCTGGTCCACCTCCACGCTGCCCTCTTCCTCCTCCACGACCGTCGTCGCTGGCAACACCAGCAGCTACACCTACCAGCTCGGTCAGGTCAGCGCCAACAACATGTCGGGAGGCTCCCCGCCGCTCAGCCCCGTCCCACAGCAATCTCTGTCAGGTCAGAACCATCAATTGGAGGCATGCCTACAGGAATATGCAGATGAATTTTATGCACTATATGTTTTAATTGACTAGAAGAGTAACAAAAGACAAACTGCTAAAGTCTTTGGTTAAGTTCGTCATTCTGTGTCTGCGTCTGCGTTTCCAGTTTATGGCTTTCAGAATAATCTGGCTCCCACCTCTATCGGTGTGCTCACCACCAGCGGCGGCAACGTAACCACTAACCTGGGAGGTAATGGCTGCTAGCCTGTGGAGTATCAGACATCTACCAGGCAATAATAAACCAAAACAGATCTTTTATTTAGAGAGTATGTTTGATTTGACAGGGTATGGCGTCCAGAAGAACGTGTCAAACGGCAGTGCTGTCATAAGCTCTGGGATCTCTACAGGTAAGCATAAAAGAGATTGCCTTTTTGTCTGGATTTAAAAAAAATGTTAAGGAGCTGCACGATTTATCTAACTGAAATGTCCTCTGAATGGGTTTCATCTTCTTTAGCCACCAGGTCCCAAACCGATGACGTCTACAAGAGAGACTACAGATATATGGCCTCTGAAAAGGAGAACGTTCCTGCCAGGAGGGAGGGAGAAATGCTCATTCTGGCAAAAGACAGTGGCAAGCAGTTTACCACCACCACCAGCAGCACTCATATAGCTGGAGGTGAGTGGTGAACTCATGCCCCCTTATGGAGAAAAAGAGGCATGTCTCATGTCTTCGGAGGAGACACAGCACTTCAGTTTATTTTCTTGCGTCAGGATGGGAAAAAAAGTAAAATACAAACACAGAACCTACTTAACAGGCTGTGTTGTAACCCTATATTTTCGTATAGCACTTATCTTGAAAGGGGTGCCAATTTCCGGCTGTCCCAATACATAAGTAGGCAATTGAAAAAGAGGCTATTTTTTCCTCCTAATGTGTAGCCATATGACTCAGTGGTGCCCTGGATTTTGCACAAATCAAAAAACGCTACTGTTGGTGACGTAACACGTTACAATCGCAAAACCACACATGATCTGTATAGCAGTATTTTGTTTTACCATGTGCTCACCACAAGGGGGCAGCCAAGTTTATTGATATAATTGGATTGTGCAAAAAGCTTATTTTGAGTGATTGTTTCCCTTTATCCTCCAGGTTCACTTTCAGGAGACTCAATAAAGAAGGAGAAGCTTATTTCCAGCTACGTTGACACGGGCACTCTGAAAGCAGAGACAGGCAATTCATACTGTAAGCATAAATTCTACCTCTCTTTTCAGAAATATTAGTTTTCTGTGTAAATAGTGGAGATTTATTTATTTTTTTGTTTGTTTTTTCTCCCCATCAGACGGATCATCCGGAGTCCTGATGAAAGACAAGGCAACCTATGCAGGTATAGTTTTAGTGATGCGTTCATCAGAGGCTTTTAGGTGTTAATTCTGAAACATTTGGAGCTTCACTTGCATTATTATCACAAACTGAACTGAAACCACCTTTAGCATCTTTCTTCTGTTTTATAAATTAGAAAAAACGTTATATTGATAGATTAAAACGACTGATCAGAGCTGGGATTTAACTCCTCGGGTTAATCTGCTGTTTTCAGAGATCCGCAGAGACAGCGGCATCTTTGGGGGAGGAGGACTGTGCTGCTGCTCCGACTCCTGCTGCTCCTGGTGGAAGTGGCTGCTGGGCTTGCTGCTCCTCTGCCTGCTTCTGCTCGGGCTCCTGTTTGGCCTCATTGCATTGGGTAAGAGGCGTGTAAAAGCATTAATTTGATTAAAGTAATACTAAGAAAATAAATGTGTCCCCAAAGAAACCACCTCAGTCCTGAGAGTTTAGAGTTTCAGCACCACAAGGTGTCAGAGAGTGTTTTTAGGCCCGAAGAATGTGCTGCTTTAGCTTTGGAGAAGGTTATTTCACAGCACTGTGAGACAGTACATGTGGTCCCTTTTCTTGGAAATTTGATCGCTGGACGGCTCCCTCGCTCTCAGAAAGTCTGGCATTCATTGGTGCAGCTTTGGAAATTGTTGCTTGGTGACATCTCATCACACGACTCATCTCAGATCTCTGTGCAGTGAATGAGTCAACAATCTGCCTCCAGACAAAAATGTGTTAAACAGAACTGTAAAATCTACTTTCTTTTTTTTTTTAAAGTTATTATTAACTTACTAAATGTAGCAGATCATAGCATGGTTAGCTTTTAATTAGCAACACACTCATGTTAATATCGCCCCCCTGAATAAATGCTTTTTGTAAAAGACCACTTAACTTTTCCTTAACTTTAGGTTTTGTTGTTAATTCCCTTTTTGATTTTTATAGCAAAGTTAAGTTTGGAGGCTGTAGAGAGAAACTGGCGCCAAAACTCATCATACAATAATTGTTCAGCAGCATCAAAGTGTACCACTGACTGATTTATTATTCATCAAAGACGCATGCAGATTAACTTCATATATTTTTTCACAAAGGTGCTATAAGTTCAACTTTGACTTTAGCAGCTAAGCACTAATACTTGACAGGAGGAAGAATAGCATGCAGGTAATATGTGCAAAGAAACTCATCAAGTTTCTTAAAAACAAAAAAGAAAGAAAAAAAAAACCTGAATATTTTATAATACAGCTGCAGATTATGTTACAAACATGTTGCCAAATGAGTGTGAGAAGCATTTTGTTAGCAAAAGACTCTTTGTAGGCCTATTTGATAATGAATATATTCCAAATGTAAGAAATTTAAACTCTTCATGACCAAAACTAAGTCAAACTGTTGGAGTCTCACTGCCAGAGAGAGAACGGATGGAGGAAGCGTCACTTTAAAATTCTTTCCTTTCACTGTAACTCCGACAGCAAGGTTTCCGTCTTGATATTTCTCCCCTGAGTACCAATGTCATTATCACCAAGAAAGATTCCTGCCTGAACTGAAGCTACACCACCTCGTGCCAGAAAACGCTCTTTCAAGGAAATAGCAAGGTTTATAGCTGTATTTGATTGTCTGGTTGTAAACTCCAGCACTGATTTGTAATAAAGAACCAATTCTACTGCCGGTAGATTATGGTGACTAAAAACCTCACAGAAGTATCTGTTAGCATATTGTTTACTGGCACATTATGTGATACACACAAAGAAGTGCATGTAAAGTGAGAAATGGAATAGAAATCAAAACATCTGAAAAGTGTGGCATGCATTTATATTCCCCTCATTCACCCTTCCTGAGTCAATACTAACTAGCATCACCTTTTCTGTGACTGCTTTGCACATCCAGAGACTGAAATATTCGCTGGTTTGAGCATTTTTAAGTCTTAGTGTGTGTTTTGGATTTATGTCTGGAATTTGACTGGGCCATTTTCTAACACACACATAATGCTTTGACCTGGACCATTTAATTGTAGTTCTGGCTGCATCTTTTGGGTGGTTACCCTGTTGGAAGGTGAACCTCTGGTCGAGGTCTCAAGTACTTTTCAGCCTCTGGCAGCTTTTCTTCCGGAGTTGCCCTGTATTTAGCTGTTTCCACCTCCCATCATCTCTGACCAGCAGTAGTGGTCTTCTACCACACGCTGTTTTGGCATATTGACCAAAATCTCAGCTTTTCTTCCACATTCTCACCATGCACCTGCAGGGCTTATCGCAAACTGCAAATGGTACTTTGTATTACTTTCTTTTGTCTCACCTTGTCACGTTTCTGCCTGTGGATCTACAGTTTCTTCAGAGTTACCACAGGCTTTTTGGCTAAATACTTTAATACATGCTCTCCTTGTCTGACCTTTCAGTTTAAGTAGGCAGCCTTGTCTTGGTGTTTTTGCAAGTTGCACCATAGTCTTTCTGTTTGTTTAAAGCTGTGGATGCTGTTTACTTTCTCCACAAATCTTCCCAAGATCTGGCTTTGAGTTTCTAGAACAGATTGATTTACAAGGAGATAAATTACACACAGATGGACCCTATTTACTCAATAGGGAGCTTCAGTCGGATGAAATTAATTTTACTTTGGGGAAGACTAAAGACGGCTGAATAAAATGTGCACCACATTTTGAATTTTTCTTTCACTTCACAATTATAAATCACTTTGTGCTGGTCCATCACATAAGATTGCAATAAAACACATGAAAGTTTGCAGCTATAATATTACATCACATCGTAGCCTTGCCTCTGTCTACGGCTTTGTGCACTAACAAACGATATTTTACGGTTAATTTGCCTTTTTCTCACAAGTAGATTATGCGTTTACGTAATGCCATTTTGACAGCACAAGTTACTTCTCGCATCCTTTTTGATGTCCTAGATGCTGATTAAGGATGTAAATGTATCTGTTGTGAATTTTAAGTATGCTGAAAAATACAAACAATTTGTCAAATTAAACACAGAAAATTTTCATTCTTTCAGCCGAGGACGTGAGGAAGCTCAAGAAGCGAGTGTCGACTCTGGAGACCGAGGTCTCAGTCGCCAATGCTCACACTAGTCGGCTGTCGGGTTCTTCCAATGACATCAACACCTATGTGAGCGGTGGAGGTGGAGGCACCGGCACTGACAACACACTAGTCCACGGATTCGGAGGTGCAGGTGGAGGTGGAAGCTCGGACTCCAAAATGCAAATCATTATTGCTGGTGCTGGTGCAGGCGGATCTGCCAGTCGGAATGATGCTGATGTCGGCGTTGTGGGTGCCGGAGGTGCTGGAGGGGCTGTTGGAGCTGGAACTAGCTCCAGTAGCAGCTCTGGTACCAGTTTCAGTGGGAGCGCCGGCAGTGCTGGTACCAACTTGAGCGGCGGTGCTGGGAGTGCTGGTACCAGTTTCAGTGACGGTGTCAGTGCAGGTGGTGCCGGTTTCGGCGGCGGCACCAGCAGTTCCGGTACCAGTTTTGGTGGCGGCACTGGCAGTTCTGGTACCGGCTTTGGCGGCGGCACCGGCAGTTCCGGTACCGGCTTTGGCGGCGGCACCGGCAGTTCCGGTACCGGTTTCGTCATTGGCACCGGTGTTGGGACCAGCGGTGGTGTCAGCGGTGGGACCGCAGTGAGTGGAAGATACATAGATAGCGCCTTCCTTCAGATGGCCATCCATCAAATGTTGAGGTCAGAAATGCAGTCACAGGCATTCAGAGGTAAAGTGCAAACACACACTCTCCCACATGCGTGCTCTGAATTCAATTGACTGATATCCTCTTCTCTGACTCAGGCTTCCTGGCATCCTCAGTGCAGGGAGAGAGGGGATTACCTGGACCTAAAGGTACCAGTAAAACAAAGGTTTTTTTCTCATGAAAACTAAATAAATGAAACTTTTTTTAATGTAAAGAGAATCCATATGGTTATTTATTTATTTATTTATTCATTTATTTGTTTTTGCCTTTTTCAGGGGACTCTGGATTGAAAGGTAAGCAAGAAAGATGTCTGTTTTCCATTTTTTCCTTTACAGTTTCATGAAAGTAAAATATTTTTCTGTATCAACAGGGGAGCCTGGTTTCCCTGGAATTCCAGGTGTGTAGCCATTTTCTTTGACCAACCAGCTGATTTTCACGTTTTCCTTTGGATGGTTAAGTGCTTTCATAATATAATCATCCTGACTTTGACCTTTGCTTTCAGGCACACCAGGTCCAATGGGACATGCTGGTCCTGAGGGTCCCAAAGGACAGAAAGGAAGCCAAGGTAAAGAGATTGCACTATGCTCTATTGTGGTACTGATTGGTTGGTGTAGACTGATGACTTTAATCCAAAAATGTCTGGTCAGGTGAGCATGGAGTGGAAGGGCCACCAGGTATCAGGGGTCGCGAAGGACCACCTGGGCCTAGAGGCGACCCAGGACCTGCAGGCTTTGGACTCAAAGGGGATAAAGGTATGGCTCTGTGTAGGGGCTGTAGGCCGTTACTGTAGTATTTCCGGTTCAGAAGCAAGGGGGTTTCTTCATGATCTCATGTTTGGGTTTCGCTAGGTGAAGCTGGATCTGTTGGACCTGCTGGGGCCCCTGGACCAAAAGGTAACATCAGCGGAAATGAAGGTCAAATTCTGTAGAAAATAAATAACTAGATGAAGTAAGACCGGATGTTTCTATCCAGAGCCTTCTTTGGTGCATGAACTAAAAATGCCACCAGATGGCAGTGTGGAGTCATTTTTTATTCAAGCCTTGTTCAGAGGCCTTATTAACAACCTTCTCACCATTTCAAAGTGCTTTACATAATTAAAATGAAAACAACACGTGACATTGAATAAACAGTAAGAAAGTGAAAGAGATTTTGAAAAAGATTAAAAAAAAAGAGATAAAAACATTAAAACCACCACCCCTTTTAGGACTTTAGTTAAATGTCGTTTAACTGGAGCTCTAACCCTCTGGGACTTTAGTCAAAAACACCGTTTGACAAGGACTCCAACCTCTAGGTTTTGGATCCACTTTGAGCTTGTTTCAGTCGCACTTTGAGTTTGTTTCAGTCGCAATGCCTCGACGAGGTTAGTGGTGTAACTTAACAGACATGACGTGAGAAAAGTAAAGGGAAGTAAATAATGTGAGACTTTCCAAAGCTCTGCGTCGGTGCACAGACATAAAAGACTAAAGAGTCGGGATTTCACGTTTCGAGAGGTAAACTGTCCTCTTGTCTGTGCGCCATAAGACATTAGAATATTGTTGAAAAGTAAACATACATAATCATACTCATGAAACTGACTTTTCCATGGCAGCAAAATACAGTTTCTCTCTTACATGAGACCAACAAAAATGATTGTTAACTCAAAAATGTTCAATCACAACTATTTACATAAACATACATACATAAACTCAAATGAGATTATTGGACTCTTAGTTGTCCAGCACATATTTACATATTAGTGAGGAATGGATTAAACTTTAATATGTTTTTGTTATAAGCAATACAATGTAGCAGCTCATGTGCAGCAGCCATTGGAGAATTTTTAGCTTTTGAATACTCAAGAGACAATATTTTGGGATTCATGACAATGCTGTGCTCCACCTTACCTATATATGGGAAGTTGAATGGAAGGAAAAAGTGAGCGAGCACGATCACAGAGATTAAATGCCTTTAGAGGCCAAGTTTGCTGAACATCTCGCCTGCAGCTTTTCATTAACAGTAAGCCATATTCACCAAAATAAACATAAATAAATGCTTGAGATGCGTCAATGTAATAAATCTGAAATACATGGACCTTTTGATACGCTTCATTTTTATTGAGACAATGATGTAACATCCTATTTGAGGCGAGAGGTGTTACCCGACTCCTCCTCTTGCTCCGCTGCAGCAGGCGTTCCTTTTGTAAAATAGATGTTCACTGAACGCTGCAGACGCAGAGGCGGGTAGTCATGGTGATTTATGCTTTGTTTTGTCCATAGGTGCACAAGGAATTCAAGGGTTACACGGGTCACCTGGTCAGTTTCTTTCTTTCATACATGCACACTTTCCCAGTTTTAGTAGCTGATAGTGTGATTTGATGTTCTCCATTCTTGGTTTCTTGTACGTCAACCAGGTCCCCAGGGTTTCCGTGGTGAGGCAGGACTACCTGGACCAAAAGGTTGGTTTTTTACACACGATTCACCCGCTCACAAATAACAACAAAAGCAAATGTTAACTGTTTCTATGTTGTGTATGGCGCTCTTGGTGATTTCTCTTTCTCTCTTGCAGGTGATAGAGGACTTGCTGGATTCCAAGGACTCAAAGGTTTGCAGCTCTCCTCTTACTTTCAGACATAATGTGGAGTCAGCGAATGATCTGGATCCGTTTTATTTCATTCTAGGTGAAACAGGTGAAAAGGGATCCAGAGGTCTGCAAGGTGAGCACAGCTCTGTGAATTGTCATGAACTTGGTTCGGCCTGCGTGGCTTTACTGATCCAGATGTGTTGCTTATCAGGGGAACCTGGTTTACCAGGACCAGCAGGAGAGAAAGGCTCCAAAGGATCCATGGGTGAGTCGCAGGACTAACTAATCGAATCTGACATCATTTTGCTGTTCCAGACTATTAACTGGATCCTCACTGGTTGCTTGGAAGCAATAAACATGATCATTATGCGACTTCTTGTTTTTGTGGGTTTATTTTCGAAATGATGAACTTTTTTGCTTTTTATCGTCAGGACTTTCTGGACAAGACGGTGAAAAGGGATCAAGAGGTAAATTAAATATATTATTGCAGCAGCACAATCCCACACTGAACTTTATCTCCCAAGAATGTCTGAAACACTTCGACCTGAACTCATCATGAATTCAGTTGTTTGTTTTATGGGCTTCAGGTGACCAGGGACCGCCTGGCCCGCCTGGACTCAGGGGTTCTGCTGGGCCTCCTGGAGATGCCGGACTTCCAGGTAAAATCCCTTCTTTTGAAATATTCATTGTTTGACCACATGCTTATTTTCTATTGCTGTAACACACGTTGTCTCCTTCCCCCTGAAGGAACACCAGGGCTTCAAGGACCACCAGGTAGGCGTCTTTTTAAGGAAGCAGCACAAAAATCAAGGACACTAATTCAGTTCTTTTTGTTTAAAAAGACGGTTAGAGATTTTTGAACTGAAGTTCTGTTAAAACAACATAACCACTCAAAATCTCAAAGATTCAGATTGGTTGCCCCTGGAGACTAGAGATGATGTCTCATCCAAGACCAAAGGAAACTTCTACAACACACACAGAAAAAAACCCTGATCTCAACGAAATCCTTATTCTATCAACCATTAAAACTGTCCTCATGTTCACATTTGGTGCACATTTTAATTACGAGTCAGAAAACCAGTTGGATTTGTAGTTTGGTCTTGACCAAGCAACTATAAGCAACACAAGACAATAACAATCAATTTCTCTCCCTGCAATCAAATACAAAAGGACCATGTTCAGAAATGGCACAGCACTGTCTGCCACTGGTTTAATGAAAAACAAACAGAAATACCAATAAACAGGTTACATCTGAAACTGTAACCGAGTTACGTAGCAGCTGCCATATTGGATTCTGTAGCAGGGACTGCTGGGAAAACCAATTTTCAAATACACAGAGAATGAAACAACTGCAAATTAGATAGAAAGATATCAAGTGCTTCTGACCTTAACAGAACCTCTTTTTTTTTTAAAGTCAGCTTTCATTCCTGTAATGTTTTCCACGTCGACACTGTTCTTTGTGTTGTTAGGAATTCCAGGAAATCCCGGCCGACCAGGAGCCAAAGGTACAGCTGCTGTCCTCCTGCAGAGCTTTCCTTTCAGTGACTGTTTTTCAGCTGTTTGACGTGCGTTTGTGTTTTTAAGGTGAACCCGGTCAAGCTGGACGAATCATCAACGCAGGTGAAGGAAATTATAATGACAAAACACGTTTCGACACACTCGGTGAGATTAGCAGCTAACGGTGCAGTGATCTCTGTCGTTTCCCAGCCGGCTCTACTTCTGTTGGCATCCCAGGGCCACCTGGACCTGCTGGGCCCCCGGGTCCCGCTGGTCCTCCGGGACTATCAGGTCTCTCTCTCTCTCTCTCTCACAGAAATGATTCCTGAAAAGTTTTTGCCATCCGTTATGATAGATCGTTGAATCTGGTGACTGCTGCAAGTAGAAACCAGCTGATGTTTTAAATCCATCTCTTCAGGTCCCATTGGCCCTGCTGGTCTGCCTGGCCCACCTGGTAGGTTGCTGTAGACACATATTTTCATTTTGTTTTAAACATTTTGCTCTTAGATGCCAAGTCTGATAGGTGTCATCTTCTACTTGACCCTGCAGGTCCTAAAGGTGACAGAGGATATAAGGGAGAGCAGGGAGAGACTGGGACAACCAGGGAAACCATATATTCATCTACAGCAGAGAGTGAGTCCTTTTTAATCTTCCTGCAGATGAATTTCCAATTTAATCTAACGCAGAGTACGCTGAACGTAAATCTCTCTTTCTTTTTTGAACTAAAAACATTATATTTAAGTCGTAAAGTTTTTTGACGTTGTGGTTGTGAACGCTGCATATTTAGAAGTCTTCTTTGTGTATCTCGTCACTTATTTGCATGTTGCCGCTCACTGGTGGTGTTTATATAACAGTAAATCTTATATCTGCTCTCAATCTGCAACAAACCAACATATTTTGACCGCAGCTTAATTTATAAGTCACACTTTTGAACACCGATTTCCGAGTGAATCATCAAAACTCATTTCTTTCGACCTGTTAACGGCACACAACTGAGAAATGCTTTGGAAAACATCTTCGTAGCTGGTAGGAAACTCACTGTGAAGTGAAGCATGGCGGTGGCTGCATCATGATGTGGGAACACTTTTGTTCAGGAGGCCAGAAGCTCACCTTCCACTACAGTGCAAACCTTTTTTAACATATGGCCAGGCGCAAAAGAACGGCTTAGATTAACATTCAACTAAAACGTCCCAGTCAAAGTCGAGACCTACATCTAGCTGATGGACTTTGGTATGTTGGTATGTTCACAGATGCTTCAAATTCAGTCTAACTGAGCGTGAGCCATTTAGCAAAGAAGAATGAACAATGATGCTTTCTCTAGATGCTCAGCGCTGATAGACTCTGAATCAGCTGCTGCTGTAGTTTCAGGGGAACGTAGTTCTCCTTCGCCTTACAGATGCGCAACACTTACTGTTGGTTTAGCAGATAAATCCCGATAGCATTCACCGAGTTTTATGGATGAAATGTGAAACAGTTAATTCAATCTGAGTGCTTGAGGAGAAAGTCTGATCGGGGGGATTTTGATTGAAGTCTTTACCTGCATCTTTGTCGCTTCCCTTTCTATAATTGCTAGAGAATTCAGGGAGTTTTTTCTTTTTCAAACTTGTGGTGCAAAAGTAATTTTTTTTTTTTTTAACATTTTATTCTTGGTTTGTTCTTCAGGGCAGTTTGGTGCTGGAGGAAGCTCCTCTTTCCATGGCATACCTGGGCCACCGGGTCCACCTGGGCCTCCCGGACGTCCAGGTGAGAGACAGAGAGAGAGAGAGAGAGAGAGAGAGAGAGAGAGAGATCAGGCGGCGTCCCGAATCCCGCTGACTCAGATGATTTGACATTTTGTGCTTTCATCAGGCGACTCGAGACAAGGACCTCCAGGACCACCAGGGCCTCCAGGTAAGCATTCATATTCACTTCTGCAATAGTTGTTACGACAACACATGCAGACAAGATGATGATGATGATGATACAATGTCCGGGTAAATGCCATTACGTATCGCTCTTTAGGTTATGGGATACCAGGACCTAAAGGAGAAAAGGGAGATGTGGGTTTCACATCCAGCTCAGGTAAAATCCAAAGCATCAGCTTGTCTTTAGTTTTTATTATTTAGTTTCTGTAGTTTACTAGAACTTCCCAGCCTTCTTGTGACACAGACTTTTCTGCTGCTCTGCTTATAGGAACATATTATTCTGGACCGCCGGGACCTCCTGGACAGCCTGGACCTAAAGGAGCAACAGGTAATCATGGTTATAAATCCACCTCCGTGTTCTGACGTTGTAGGTTTGCTCACACTCAGTCACCTTGTTTGTTTCAGGCTCTCCTGGACCCCGCGGATACACAGGTGCTTTCTGTAGTTCACATTTACGAAGGTTGCACAGATCTTAATGTTTGGGGCTAAAGATAAAACACCCACGATGTTTGACACGAGTGACTGTCACATGTGCCTCAGGTGAGCAAGGCCCACCGGGCGTGCCTGGGACGCCAGGAAGAGCAGGAAGCTCCGTTGCGTATGGAGGAAACACGGTTCCTGGACCACCGGGTCCACCGGGGCCTCCTGGTCTCCCAGGGTTACCTGGAGTGAAGGGTAAAGCCAATAAGACGTTGAGATGCATGAATCGCCTCGTTGCTTTGTTGTTTGTGTTTTATTTGAGGACTCATGATGATCACACACGTGTGTGTTTTTCCTTTGACAGGAGACACTGGAGCTCCAGGAATTCCAGGCACATCAAGAGGTGGGGATTTTCAAAATGTTGATCCTAAATACTCTTCAATCTTGTTCACTGATTGTTTTTATCCTGTGAGAAAAAAAAACAAAAAACAATAAAACAAAACACAGACTGTCTTATGTTTCCAGGTTCAGTCTCAGTCACCTCGGGCCCTGCTGGGCCCCCGGGACCCCCAGGACCTCCCGGCCTCCCAGGTTCCTTCGCTTCCTCCACCGAGATGCGGCAGTACATTTCAGACTACCTGAGTACGTCTTTTGTCCAAGAACAAGGGAGTTAGAGGACGGGAACAAACTACTGACATGCCTTTTTTTGGTTTTTGGTCCATACAGGTAGATACAGACTGAGCAGTCTACCTGGCCCTCCAGGTCCACCCGGGCCTCCAGGACTCCCAGGAACCTTCTCAGGATCTATAGACGACATCGCTACTCGCATCATTGCATACCTGCGACGTAAGACCTGATATCGGTCGTATAAAGGGGAGCTACCTTTGACCTTTAGGAAAGGTCACGGTTGGCTGTTGGTAACCATGTTTAACTGTGGACCTGTAGGTTCAGACTCAGGCTTCAGCATCGGCGTTCAGGGACCTCCAGGACCGCCTGGTCCTCCTGGGCCCGCCTCTGGCTCCCTGACTGTCAGCGCTCTCATCGCCATGCTTCAGAGTGAGTACATAAACAGCTCACTAAAAGATGTACAGACATCCCTGGTGAAAATGTAAGTTAGGCAGCCTCAAAAGGTGAATGTATATGTGGTACATCAACCTAATCTCAGAACATTTTGTACTTTTAAGGGGAGGTGTTATGTAAAATGATTTTTTCAGCTTTGTGTTATGCTATAAAGTTATTCCCTCATCAAAAACACACTTGGAGTGTGTTGATTTTTCATGCATGTTTGAGAAATCCTTTAATCTCCCTTGGCAACCATTCAGGCATGCCTAAACGCTTGCTTTCACAAAGCACCGCCTATTTCCACCATGCTCAACTAGACTAGCGGCAGTAGCAGTTAGCAAACGCCCGGTGGAGCTGCACATCTGCCGAGTTCATCATAAGAACTTCTTCTCAGTCCTAAAAAAAAAAAAATTATCAGACTAGAAACGATGAAACAGAAAAACAAATCGTTCCTATTGTGAAGTACAGTGGAGGAACCGTAACGCTGTGGGCCTGTTTCTCTTCACAGGCTTCCAGAAACAAGGCCTGTGTCTGGAAGCCTTGGTAAAATACAGAGACGTTTTAAGTACAAATCTTGTGCCTTTTTACCCGAAAACTGTAGACTGGTTATTTAGGTCTGTGTTCAGCAGTAGAATCACCTGAAACATGACGACAAATCAACAGAGAAAACGGTTCAGCAAATACAAACTCAACTTCCTTCTCAACACTGAATACTATAAAATGGGCTTAGCGAACGGAGCAAGAAGAGAAGAGGGAATCAAAGATGCAGGACTGTAGACGATCTGGAGCAGAGGTCTTGAACTTCAACAGTTGGTGTCCTGCAGCTATTAGATGTGTTCCTGGTCTAAACACACTTGCATCCTTAGCATGCAGTCAGGGTTTACAGACTCCTGTTATGACAGAATTATTTGATTCAGCTTCGTCGAAGCAAAGACACATTTAAAATTAGCAAGAGACGACCAGCCTTCGATGATCAAGGAAAATGCTTGATCATCATATGCCGTTACAGGATCAAACCATGTTCTCTTCTATTGGCTGAAAGAATGTCTACAAAGTATTGACACCAATGGTCGCCATATAATGACTTTCCTCATGTGGGGCGACTGAAAAACTGAAATTCATTGAAATCCATTGTGTCGTTACCTTATCCTCATGTTGCACCATGCAGACACTGAAGTTTCATAGGGTGCATCAGTCTGATCTGTGGTTTGAAATGTCTAGGAGATGACGTGAGAAGATATTTGTCTGGACCACCTGGGCCTCAAGGACCTCCCGGACCCCCAGGGGCCTCAGGAGGACTCTCCGGCACTTACAGAATAGAGGAGGTAGCCACATATGTCTTCAATATCATGAACGGTAAGAGGAGCTCACAGCAGAAATCCGTAACCTTGGGAGGTGAGGTCAATCACTGAGGTTACTATGACGTTCAGAGAGGGGGATTGCGAGAGGCCCGCCAGGTCCACGAGGTCTACCGGGCCCCCCCGGAGCTCCAGGCGCAGGAGGCTCTGGCTTCACCACCGCTACCATCGACTACTCGGCTCTGATCCGAAGTGAGAGCGCTCTGTCAGTTTTTTTAATCCGTCTTTACAGACACAGAGTGGAAACTAATCACCATCTTCATCTACGCAGATTCAGATTTCCGTTCCTGGATCACTTCCGCTGTGCAGCAAGGTCCTCCTGGTCCTCCAGGTGTCCCAGGGCTGCCTGGGCCTCCTGGTCCTCAGGGGCCCCCAGGGGTCTCTACGGCGACGGTGTACGGATCGGGAAGTCGTGGCTACAGCTTGGAGGAAATTCAGCGCTACCTGCAGGGTGAGTCTGAGAGAAACCAAAGAACTAAAGCCCATTTGAGTCTGGGTCGACATTTTGTATTTAAAACGGACAGTTTTAGAGATGCAGAGTCGGCGTTATAAAATTTCTCCGGTCCAGTACATGTTCACATCATCGAAGCAACAAGAAATAAAGATGACGACCAAATCAACTTCATGTTTCACAACTTCGTCTACTTTAATGAGCATAAATTTGAGTCCTGTGTGTAACTTGATCTTACTGTGCTCCGTCTCAGGTTCTGGATTCAGAGGTCTCCCTGGACCCCCAGGCCCCCCAGGTCCCCAGGGGCCACCGGGCGCTGTCACCGGATCAGTGACCTACAGTGGAAATTTCCCTCGGGAGAGCATCCGCGCTGAAATTCAACAGTATCTGTCTAGTAAGAATCTAACAGCTCACACACACACGCAAATGGTTTAATAGCCAACATTTTACATTTTAAGTTTTAAAGGATAAAAATACCAATTTTGCTGCATCCTTTCAGCCTTTCTGTTGACTGCTGAAAGTCCTGCTCTCTCTCGCTCTTCTGCAACCTAAAAGAGCCGCAACATGTCTTAGAAAACATGGCTCCCTTCTGCAGTGTCTTGCATGTTGCTTCTCTGACTTATTTTATTTTCTTAAACTCTCTGGCCTGAGAACAGCCCCACTCTGAGCCTCTTAGAATAACAACTTCCCCACTGAACAGTGTTAGAAAAATCTGTACTTACACATGGTGCGTAAAATGGTTGAAGAAAACGGATCAAGCTGAAAATTGTTTGATTCCAGTGACCTGCTGATTTCTCTAACAAAAGGACTGATGCTAATTAATTGACACGGGTCAGAAGGTCGTGTTCAGAATAAGCACACATGGCAAACCCGCCATACCACGTTCAACCTCAAATCCTTTTTTTTTTTTTTTTTTTTCCAGGCGACAGCGTTCGACGTACCATTGTCGGGCCTCCAGGTCCTCAAGGTCCGAAGGGTCAGAAGGGAGATCGCGGAGAGCCTGGCTACTCCCAGAGCTACATTCAGAGCCAGAGCTACCAACAACAGAGCGACGATCGCTACGGCTCCCAGCGCAGAGACGTCGATGTCAGCAGGCTCACCGAGACGCTCGACTACTCCAACGTCGCCATGAAAGTTACAGACTACATTAAGAGTGAGTGGACAACAGCTGCTGCGAGATTTTCTCAATACTCTCTCTAAATGCGCAGGAAATTTGGCGATGATTAACATCATACCTTTAAAAAACATAATAAAATTTCCATTCTTGACACTAAGAAAATAAATGGTTTCTGCATCTTCTGATAGGATGGTAAAATGTCTGGTTCTCCTGCAGATCAAGGCCTGCTGCAGCAGTACATCTCCGACGGTTCATGGAGGACAAACGTCCGTGCAATTCAAGGACCCCCAGGTCCTCCGGGCCCTCCAGGACCGCCCGGCCACAGCCGTGTGATTGGCTCCTACGGCAACGTCACAGCTGACCTCATGGACTTCTTCAGGAGTGAGGATGCAGAGTTTAAGCTTTCCACCAGCTTCATCAAAAACAGGAAGATAACAACGTGGCATCAGGCAAATATTTTTAAACGACTCGTTTTGTTTTCTCAGGACACGGCACCGTTCCCGGCCCGCCAGGAAGCCCAGGTCTAAAGGGAGACAGAGGGTACCCAGGACCCAAAGGAGACAAGGGTAAGATTTACACAAACCTGATGAAACACTGCACCTTTTTAATAGCGATTTTTCATAAAACTAAAGCGAAGAGATTCGGTTTGATCACAGGTGATCCGGGACCTCCAGGTTTACCTGGAATCCCAGCGCCCCTCACTGTTCAGATTCCACACAAAGTGCAAAAGAGAGAAGCAGGTAACTTCAGTGGAAACATCCGATATCATCTAAAAGATCAAATATGTGAAAAACAAACAAAAAAAACCCATACAAATCAAATATCTGAACCGTTTTTTTTTATTTTTTATGCAGGCGATAAAGTGGCGGTTCGTCGAAAGCGTCGTCGATCTCAAGCCGGCTTCGGCTGAAGGCCGTCCTGCTGGCCGACGCAATATTCCAAATCAGCTTTAATTGTTTGTTTGTTTTTTGGTTCCTTTTTAAGATTTTAGTTGTTAAACTGTACAAATATGCTCTTTACTGTTTCTTTCCAAGACAGGTTGGTTTGGGAAAATAATAAAAACAAAGCATTCATCTCTTTAAAAAAATGCTTCTTGTAGAGGTGTTAGCCTGTGGTTTTTAGAAGGCTCAGACTTCACTGTTCAACTTGTGGGTGTGTAATGTTTACTTTGCTTAGTTAGAAGCTTATGTTCCCTTAGCCTGGGGGAAGCTTTTGCCAAGCAATAAGCGGCGGTTGCTTTTTTTTTATTTCAAATGCAAGCGTCTGCTCTTTTTACTTTTTATATTTGCTGACATTTGGGGATTATATGTATCGAGGACTATAGGAAGCGTTGAAAAGCATTTATTTCGCATTGGCCCTGTAAAAAATATTTTAAACCGTTCGGCCTCTAACAAAAACACGAGCTAGCCTCGGCCTCAAAGTGAGGGTCATTTTACGAAGGTTTGAGATTTACTTGAAAGGTTTTGTTGGTATAAAGAAGAGAAATATGTTTGTATTATTGTCGAGATGGACTCGGAAAGACACGACTGATTTAATTGTATATTTTTGTGTAAGAGCACTGAATTTGATATTTTCTATATGCCTTTTAAGTGTTGGAGTGAGTAAATTATAAACATGGATGAACCTTTTGGATTAAAAAGGCCCAAAAAAAAAAAAAAAAATTAAATAATAAATCTATTTTTGGATTTGGGAGTCTTTGTATTTTTATGACTATTTTACAAACAGTTTCAGTCAAGTCTTCAAATAAACAGTCAAGGTTTTATTTACAAGAAAAGAAAATGGGCATTTTATAGAGATGCATTAAATACATTAGATCCGACATCAAAAATGCATATAACGGGAAAATTCATGATGGGAGAGTGACGCTTGAAAACGATGCAACTGAGAAGAAAAATGTAAAAAAAAAAAAAAAAAAAAATATCTAAGAACTAAGAAAAATCCAGCATTCATAAAAAAATGATGTTCAAGTCATCTTATAGAAAATATACCACAGAGCAGCAACAAAGTAATATGATGATGTAACACAGCTGAAAGCTTCAGATGCTGACATTCATACAGTAACAGGTACTCTGATAAGCAACGACAGCATCAAAGGTAGGGAAGCGTTAGAAAACTAAAACGATGCAAAAAGAAAATCAAAATAAAATCGAGCGCAGTAACTAAACAGAAAAAAAACAAAAACTCTGAAACATTACAGTCATCTGGAGTTTCGATAGGCTTCTGTGAGGCAAAGGATCAAGTCTCTGAACCTTCATGAATATTCTTCAACTCAAGTGGCGAACCAGTGCAGTTACATTCCTCTACAATTCAAAGTTTACAACAAACCACCTGTTTGTGCGAACGCTGCTCCAAATAAGTGACCTTATTTATATTCTTCGAACAGGACAGCGGTGTTTACAGCACTTTGGGGTGAGGGAGAGTAACAGTATGTCGTAAATAAATTCATCAATTTGTCTCTGGAGGAGACAGAAATGCTGTTGGTAAGCACAGTTTTCGATTATTCTGTAGTCACACGAACACGGTACGTACTAGTTTTTTTGGATACAGCTTTATGACGGGGTTTTTTTTTTTTGATGCCCTATGACATTAGATGCGGTATGCACAGTAAATACACTCCTCTTTTCTTCTCCCAGATCTACTTTACATGCAGCCACAGATTTTTTATTTTTTTTTTTCCCCCCAAATGGATTTGATCACCAGCTAATGTGAAGTGCAACAGGGACAACCGCTTTGTTTAAGTGCAAAACATTCAAGGGTTTCGTTTATTTACTGCGAGCGGTAAAAATGTCAGAAATGGGGCGGGGAGGGGATGTGTGTGTGCGTGTGTGAGGCACTGGAGATTATTTATGCTGTTGCAGGCTGTGCTTATAATAATCTGACAAGCATGGCTGATCTTAGCTAACAACCGCAAACCTTGGAAATCTTCTCATGCTCAAAAAAGTGCATATTACTTAGATATTTCCCAGCAGGCTGAGAAAATGCTTTTAGGTGAGGGAACGTGGTGTAGGCACATCAAGCTCACTGACTGCAGAATCAAAGCACAAATTACATTTCAATGTTTATCAGAGACAAAAAGAACAACAACAACAACAACAAAAAAAACTCCCATCGGGGATACAGGGTGGGGGAGAGATAAAAGTTTGACTGGAGTTTACTTTGAGGAACATAAACATGAGGCTATAAACCCGAGTTCTGCAGGTTTGGGATGGGGTAGAATTTGGACACCCGGCTTTGGGTGGTGGGGTTAAGGCATTCGGATTCCCCGCTCATCTTGAAGAAGACTTCTTGCTCCTGGAGCTTCCGCGTGAATTCCTCCTCCAGCGCCTGCAGGGAAGCAGCGAAAAGCGGCCGTAAAATGCAAATTCTGCTGAAAGAAACCTGCTGTGAGCGACTTTATGACCGAAGAGCATACCTTTTTCCTAGGTCTCAGCTTCTCTCTCCAGTCTTTTATCTCCTGGCTGTGCTCCTCGTCCAGCTCCTTCAGCTTTTGGGTCTCGTGTTCAATAAGCAGGTGGCATTTCTCGTTCTGAAAACGAGGTAAGAGAACGACGTTAACATGAATCGGTGCTGAACTCTGGTTTTTTTTATGCACTCATATCCAAACAACTCTCTGCTCTGCTTTTAAACTGCTGCATTATCTGTGCCATTAGCGTAGAAAGTCAGTTTTTCTATTCGTCTGCAGTAATTTCAATGTAAAAATCAGAGAAAAAAAAAAATCATCTCAAAATAAAAATATCTTTAGCAATTCATTATTTTTTTTAAAAGCATACTTAATGTAATGCTATGTTTTTGTGCCTGTTTATTCTCCCTGTACAAATGCAGCCTTGTCAGAAAGAAACCACACATCTCCAAAAAAATACTTTACAGGAAATGAAGAAAACATCTTGATTCTGGATTCAAATTCAAACTGTTTGGAAAAAAGCTCTTAAACATATATTTATTAAAATAATGTATCAACAAAACTTGAAATAGAAATGTAGAATAAAAAAAGGTATGGTGAGAAACCACACGAGTCTCTAATGGGTCTGAACATGCAAATTTAAGGACATTAAAACATTATTAAACAGCCAAAGCCAGACAGTGCTAGTTGACACAAGTTGTCCAGCAGGGGGCACTGCAGCAGAGAATGGGGCTTTTAACCCGGTTTTCATGAACACATCCTCATCTCGACACTATATTTTCCGCGCATGTTATGCATTTTAGGGGAGAAATAAACACTTCCAGTTGTAAGCAATTAATTCCTAATATGTTTTGCTACAACCAACAACCAATTGACAGGACAGACTTTTAGTGCTGGGTTTCTATTGGCTTCGGAGTGACGTGTCGGTGAGTGTAAGTGTGTCAGTGTGACCTGCAGCTGCTGCAGCTCGCGGATGTTGGAGTCGCACTGCAGCTGCAGATCCCTCATCTGGTTCTCGTGTTTCTGGTGCTGATGGAGTCTCTCGTTCTTCTGCCTCTTCTCCTCCTGCGCGGCAAACTAGACGGAGAGCAGAAGAATCGCACGGCTTTATTTAAAACGAATGTTTGTGAAAAGCAAAAACAAATAAGGAGGTGAGCTAGTGTGGATACAGAATAAAAAGGGGGGAAAACCAAAGTACTTCTCCTTCGGCGAAAGACGGGAGTGTGACTCTGCACCTGCTTTATGCGTTCCCTCTCTTGGTCTGGCGTCATGGCCGCGACGACGGTGATGCGGAGGCTCTTCTTGAACATGGCCATGCGGGTCTTTGCGTCGCTGCGTTGGATTTTGGGCAGGCGGACCCTCTCTTGATTCTGTTTGTTCTTCAGCTCCTCTATCAACCGCTGGTTGTAGCGCTGCATCTGCTCCATTTCCTACCACAAACGCAAACTTTTACAAATCTAGTATGTTCGACGAAAACCTGCATGTGCTTCTCTAACCCGTTACTTTTTCATGTCGCTTCAGCAGCTGATGTCTCTGCATGAAGTACTGGTCTTTCAGCTGCTGCTTGAGCAGCTGGTGCTTCTCCTGCAGGTGGCGCTCCTCCAGCTCCCACATCGCTGCCTCTCGTGCTGCGGAACACACCAGAATGTGAAGGCAGGGCTGCGGACGTGTTCTGGTTAGCAAACATGCTGGACAGGAGGGAAACTAAAGCAAGTTGGACCGTGTGCAGCACGTCTGGTTGATTGTCAACGTCTTTGTTTATGTTGACTCTAGGCATGCCATGCCGCACTGACGCAGTAAATCATGTAAAAGTGGCCAAACCGCGTGTTGTCACACCAGGTTTATGTTCATCACCAGACATCCGAGTAGACTGATGTTTGTGGATCTCTGGATCAAAAAAGGCTTTTATTTTTAATTAAAGTTCTTTTTTTTAATACTATATAGTATTCATAGAAATTGAATTTTAGGCTTCATCATAAAAAATTAACTATAAAGTTCATCACTGAGTGGAACAAAGCCACACATCACATGAGTTTCATCTTTTCAGTGGAACGACTGAAACTGTTCAAGGATTTTCTTTTTGCTGAGATGCCGTCCGTCGAGTCCCAACAGACAGAACTCAATTGTTTTTCTTGTTGCAAGATGCAAACTGCAATCAAATGTAGCATAAATGGAAAAGTGTGTCAGAAAAGAGAAACAAAGCATAATCTCTGGAAGCAGAAGACGGTGAAGGCGTTCTGAAAAACCTAGGAGAAAAAAAACCCACAAAAACATAGTTTCATGGCTCCTCCTCGGCTTCCTTACCTCTCAGCAGCTGCTGTTTGTGGTTGAGGCAGTCCCTCTCGATGGTGGCTATTTCTAGTTTGTGCTGCTGGATGATTTTCTTCAGAGCGCCGTCCAGCTCCTGCTGCTGCTTCTGCAGGAACTCCTGCTCCTGAGGAGAAGAGCAGCGGCAGTGAGGAGCGGCCAGGCGAGGCCACAAAGAGGGACAGCAAGGAGCCAGGAACGACGAAATGCAATGAAATGTCACACGACACACACAGGTCCAAGCCTCATCAAGTCTAATCATAGAACATCCACTTCAAACTCAGTCCAACTTCAAACTCAGTCCAACTTCATCAGCGGGGCCGAAGAGAGGAGACGGGGAGGGAGGGAAAAAAGAGGCTCAGAGGAAAACACCTGCACTGATGTCAGCACAGACCCTTCAACTGAGGCCGATTTCATCAGGTGACCGCCTCAGACAGCAGGAGAAAACAACGGATTTGAACTGTTGGGAAAATTTGGCATTTCTGTTTTTGTAGTATGCGGCTGCAAATTGGCAGTTTCTAGCTTCATTACCTACTTATGATTCCATGCGATGAACTTTATCGTACAGACGAGCATTTAACCAAGACTGACATAATCATTCTAACGAGACACTGTGTAGTTATAAGCTTTTGAGTAATGGAAGGAAATCAGCTGGGAAACAGAAATGACTGATTTCACTTTGAAACTAAACATGTTATATTTTCTCCGCCCTGCAAACACACCCTACGTTAAAGCTAACAGGTAGCAACAATCTTTTTTTCGGGAAGCTGAAGGCTAAACTAACCTCAGTGCTGGATTAGAGTTTCAAAATAAAGTCAAAGGAAGCACAACAGCAAATCAGAGGCAAAATTTCTAATTGGACAGTAAAAATTGTGACATTCTGACATGTTCAAAAATATACATAAATAAAAGAATAAAATCTAAAGTAATTCAGAAATTTATTATTTTAGAGTAATTAGTCATAGATATGTCTTGTCAAATAATTTGGTGAAAATTGACTGTATTTCCACATATCTTTATTACCATAAACATTTGATTGTTCAAACTGTTAATCTTTAAATTGAGCCAGACAAAATCATTCTTCAGGACAAATTATCGCCGACTAAAATCTGAGTTTGCAGATGAAGATTAGATTATAAATGAGATCATAAAAACAAAATTGGTGAACAGAAGTTGGCCAAAAATCTCTGACTGGTGGATCTGTACTTTTGAATTTTTTCACTGTGCTTCATCATAACACCGTTTGCTCTCAAAGACAAGCTTTTGGTACAGAACAAGGTAACTCGGTATATATCCGTCTGTTGTTTCAGAGTAACCTTATTACGCCGCTTTAAATCATTGCACAAATGACTCTCATGCGCCGTTTAGGCAGTTTCAGTATAACTGCTCCTCAGATGTAAATATATACTCAGCCAGAAGATCTCAAAACCTGCATTACCAGCATATTAAGACAAACACCATCCAGTTTTATGCACACGATATCAATGCCACGTACGCTACACAAACCAGATGTAGAACATTTGTGAACTGGTGAAGGAAAAATACTGAGCAGGAGAGAAAGAACGACCACTGCACAAATACAGTGACGGCAACACTCAAAAAAAAAAACAAAAAAAAACATCAAAGTACTACAAGGCCAACGCCGCCCATGCTTACATGTGTAGTTCTCAAAGTACAAGTGAAGCAGCACAAGCGATCCTGTCACTGAACTTCACACACATCTAAGTATGGGCCAGAGACCGAGAGAAAGCAGGGTGGGTGGGTGGAGGAGGTGGGGGCACTTACATCCTGCATCTGAGCGTTGAAGAGTGCGCATGAGGATAACTGAAAAGACTGTATCATAACCTGGGCCACTGCCTGCGGAGGAGAGCACACAGCGCACTCGCCTTGATCACACGGACAGACGGTACACACAGCGTGCTGAGGAGTTTTCTCTTTCTCTCTCTCACACACACGCACACACACACACACACACACACACACACACACACACACACACACACACACACA
>NW_006799951.1:1815100-1883470 GCF_000485575.1 Poecilia formosa
CACACACACACACACACACACACACACACACACACACACACACTCACACCAACCCGTTCTTCCAGAGTTGTGTAAGACGTGGGTCTTCCACTTTGGGGATGTCAGTCAGCTTAATGCGTGGGGAACTGCTCCGGTAAATGTTAGGAGGAAGCCAATTAATTAGTTATTAAAGCACTTCTCATAATGGCATGCTTTAAAGCGGATAATTAATTCAGCATCTTATGTGAACCCGGCATGCAAAGGAGCAGCTTTTTTTTAAACGCCGCCGGCTAATCGAGCGTCATAATCGGAAGTTTGCTTTGGAAGGCGACGTTTGGAAACGGTTTTCAATTCAGATGTTTCCTGCTAGAAACTCTTCAGTTATCTATCAAGTAAGACCTAAATGATCTCCTCTCCTAACTGTAATGTATGAAATGGCAGAAGCAGGACAAACGTCCAACAATACTGCAGGAAGTTCATGTGGTTACTATTTTTAATAGAACATTTTGTGAAAAACCACAGCAATACTAAAATGGCAACCAGATATCAAACGCCAAAGCAAGTTGCAGTGACAAAAACAAAACAAATGCACTTAAAGCTGCAAATGATAAGTTGTCATGTTTTCTACTTTATCGTGCATTTTAATGGACTAAATATAAAGATCAATGATTTTCCTTTTGATTTACGTAGATTAAAGCAGGAAATCAGGATCAACATTACTAAGCAGCCTGTGGAGTCATGGAAACACGTTTCCACATAAAGCTCAATGAATGCACCAGAATTCAGTACTCAAAAACTATTCAGATATAAAATGACTGCGCAAATTTTTTATGTTACAATAACCACTGGAGTCGATAAAAATCTGCTTATTGTTCACCTCCAAATGAGTTACACTAGATAAAGGAAACTTTAATGGCTACAGAGTTAGAACTCTAGAAATGGGGACAGAGTGAGTCACATTTGTTGGCATCCTTGCTAAAGATGTGGAAAAACAACTAAAATGGCTCTTTTTATTTAAGCTGAGAATTTTTATTTAGGAGGCAAAATATTTTTTATATATTCAATCCCACCTGAAAATTATTGGGACTCCTGCAGTCAAACTCTGTAAAACCATTTGCTGCTTACAGGTCAGCCCTTAACGTTCGCTGTTTATTTGTCTATATGTCATGGATCATTAATCGCTGTGTGTGGTGGAGAAATAAATGCCATGTCAAAATTTACATACCCAATAAACAATGAACTCGGAAAGTTTTACTTAACTTAAAATGAAAAAAAAAAATGCTTCAGTTACATTTAAATGTTTCAGAGTGAGATTATACCACTTTGTTGTTTTCTTTAAGGCTTTTCACACAGCTTCACCAGGTGGTGCCAATAAATGTGGCCAGAATCCAATTAAAACCTAAAAAGCTAGACAAACAGGAAATACAGATATATTGCTTGTGCAAATTAAGTCAGAAGAATAAAAAACAGAGAAGGCAATGCTTTACCTCTGCAGTCTGGAGGAGCGCCAGGTCCTCTTTTATGCGTTTCATGAGCTCTTTTCTCATGTGTTTGGGTGACTGTCCGACCTCCTGAACGGCCTACAGCAGAAACTAGTTGATGCCGTATTGTTCTTAAAATCTGACAAAGCTGCCCAACAACCAGGGGAAGACATGCACGGCTCCCTCTTTGACAGAAGAGTTGCAGCATCCAGCCACCGACAGATTTACCGCCATCATGCCAATTTCTCCCCTCCGCCTCATCTTTTTGGACATTTATTAAATCATTTCTGTAAAATTTAAGACTGAACTGCAATATGTACACGTCAGGAGTTTAACTGATGCATGCCAGAAGGTGTTAGTCCAAGAAAAGCTTCATTATGTTTGCGTTTGATTAACTCCACCACAGCCACAGGTTTGAACGTCCTGACCGACGAGATTAAAGGAAAAGAGTAACTGACATGGAGTAGAGATTATTTAGCTTCAAAACAAGTTTTTTTTTTTTTTTAACTAAATACAAGCTGTTCTAACTTCATGCGAAAATGCATGAACAGTGCATCTTTAAAGTGCACACTCACCTTTTAAAATGCTGCAACATAAATCTTTATATAGTATAAATCTTGTTAATTTCAACTAGAAAAACTAATTTATTTAAGGGGAAATGGACAAACCCTTAAAATAATACTTTGTTGATGCAATGCTGCAAATTATTACTTGTTTTAGCAGTTTGAATACTTGACACAAATATTCTGCTAATTTAAATCTGTCCAACTCTAGTGGTTAAATGTCTGTCTTTTTGTTTAAGAGTTTGTGTTGCATACGACTATATATAAAGGGCTCTTTAAATAAAGTTTGACTGATTGAATCCAAACAAAAAAGTATGACTTTTCCCAATTGAGCAGTTTAAAATACACAAAAAAAAAATCATGAATTATTGTCACAATGTCATTTTAACAGGAGTGTGTGCACATTTTATATCAACTGTATCAACTCATTTCTATCACCAAAACGTGTAAATACAATTTCTGTTGAAATATGACCAAGAATGTGTTGAAACAAGTTAACAGGCTATCATAGATTTTATTGGATTCCATATCAGTTACTCTGATGCAAGGCAAGGATTACTTAACCCAAAGACACCCAGCACCTTTATAGATATAACATTGATCATCCCATAACCAGTACAAACTCACACATTCATAGAACAAACATGGTTAGTTCAATATACAGTTAGATTACATGTCTAAACAACAAAAACATTTTAAAAACAAAACTACAAACATATTTAAGGATGCAGCTGAGATATTTTACGTTAAAATTAAAAGAAAAGAAAAAAAGGGGGAAGCAGCAGAACAGAAGCCAAACAACTTAACTGCACTAAGACAAAGAAAAAGCAGCAAATGTTCAGAACATCTAAAAGCACTCTGCAAAGCAAGCAGATCCCGCTGAAGAGGCAAGGACAGGAAATATGGCACACGACAGCAAGACTGAACTCCATTAAAAGGTTTTTAAAAGACGAGCACTCCGGAGGATTCAGCTCTCAGGAGGAAGCCGGAGAGCAGAGAAGCAGCAGAAACCTTAACACAGATTAAGACCGATATGGAAAAAAATGGATTAAGGAGCATTTAGGGGAGAAGCTAGAGCTGGTCTGCAGCGATCGTCTGCACACCACACCAACAGAGCAGCTGGCCACAGCACTCCCACAGGATCGGCGCAACGAAACAAACCGAGCCGCAGTTAAGTTGTTCGACAAGAAACATTAAAAAGCTCCGCGTGACATGCAGACGCCAGAAATGAGCAGAGCCCCGGCGCAAACCGCCGTACAGGTATGTACCTCCTTCTTCCTGTTCTTCAGCATGTTCTGGAACTTGGACAGCTCTTTGTCCTGGTCCGCTTTGATGCGCTTGGCTTCGTCTCGGAGCCGGCTGGTGTGATCCTGTTCCAGCCGCTCGATCGTCTGCTTCTGCTTCTTCTCAAGGTTCTCCACCTCTTGGTCATACTGACGTTTCTTTGCCTGTCAAACGAAACAGGACGAGGTGACCGTAGACATTTCTATAAAGGCGTTTTTAACAATCCAGTACGAAAGCCTTTGACAGTTTGCTGACTAATGAACAGACACCAACATCTTCAGAGTTTCATTCTAGATGCCACAGATTTCTACTCATGTCAGCGCTCATTTCTGAAGAGTTTGCCAAAAAGAGAAGGAAAAAAAAAAACGAAGGAAAAAGAAACATTACACCACTTGCGGTAGAAACAAAGTGACTCACAGTAGTTTCCTGTTCAAAGCGCCGGTAGATTTGTTCTCTCTGCTGCTGCAGCTTGTTGCTCAGCTCCTGCTGGGCCCTTTGCTCCTCTTTCTGAAGGAGGCGAAGCTCTCTCAGCTCTTGCCGCCTGAAGAAGCCGCACAAAATGACTTATCAGATCAACACAACAGCGAACACGAAACAAACTGATTCATTTGCAAATTGTATATTTATACATTAAAAGATTTCCCCCCCCCCTTCTTTTATTTTTTGGGTAGTTTTCAGTTTATGATCTGATCATAGGAGTGGGCGATAAATCAATTTCATAAAATGTTCTGTTTTTGTAAATTATTTTTTGGAAAATTTTGATTTGGCTAAATTATTAAAAATTAAATGTTTTAAAATGCTGAGACTTGTTTTGCATGTTTTTTCTAGTACTTTGTTTTGCTTTATCTTATAAAACCAGACTGAAATAATACTTTCGATTTTGTATTATTTGTGACAAAATGTAAAACTTTTACAGGAAAAGATACTAAACAGTCAGACCTTGTACAGTGAAGGTGTTTTATCTTTAAAATGCAAAATTAGAGATGAATGTGCCATAACACAGCATGAATCATGGCAGATAACCCATCTGGCATTTGTAAAACGTTGTGGGAGTTGCAAAATGAATGAGAGCTATTTAAGGCAGGCGGGGACGGTAAACGGGTCACGTCCTAATTTTAGACTGAACAGTGCATCGGGCCGTACCTCAGGAACCTCATCTCCTCACTTTTGGCGTCGTTATCCGTCACTATCTTTGACGTTGTCACGCTGACCTCCACACCATCTACCAAGAACTTCCGGGTCTTCTTCAGAGTCTTCTTCTGACGTTTTGACTCCTACCAAAATAATTCAGGTGGATTTACATCAAGGCAAATAATTACTTGGCAACAGGGGCTGAGGAGCGTTTAGCTTTACCTGCATAGATATAGAGCCTCCGTCTTTGCTCTTGGACAGGAAGCTGGAGATGGACAGATTAAGGTCGAGGCTGTTGCTATCGGCAGCAGAGCTGCTTCCTGAGTCAGAGTCCTTCTCCACGTCTGACTTGGTCACAGCAGGGCTTCCCTGCTCCATCCTGCTTTCTGAGTCGGTTTCACTCTCCTGGACAGAGACGCTGTCTTGTGAGGTGACCTCATCTGCCTGAGTACCCTTTTCTCCATCTTCCTTAACCGAGACATCCTGAGAGATAACTTCAGAAACTTCTGACGTGACTTTGACGTCGTCGCTGACTTGATTAGATTCACTTGGCGCTCGTTCCTCGAGTTCTTCCTCCACTTTGCTCTCATTTTCTTGTTTTGGCGGCTCGGACTCTTCGGGGACTTCGTCTTTTGTCTCTTCTGATTGATTTTCTGTGCTTCTGTTTTCTAAAACAGCCTCAGTGGAAGACTCCTCTACACTAGACTTGCTGTCCATGTCTCCATTTATTTTTGTGTCTATTAAAGTTGACTGTGAATTATCAGCATCAACATTTTCAACAGTCTCATCGGTGATGTTTTTGATTCCGTCTTCTGTCACTTTCATGTGTTCGGTGATCTCCTCCTTTAAATCTTTGCTTTCTTCCTCACCCACTGCTACTTCATCTGCTGTTGTACCTTCAGGGATTTCTTGTGATTCAACTGAATCTGCAGCACCGCCTTCACCTGGCTGCTGTTTATCTTCATCTAGCTCCATTTTGTCTTGGATAGTTTCCTCCTCCATGTCCATTTTCTCCGATATCTCCTTCAGTTCCTCAGCTTCTTCAACTTCTGAGGGAGGTTTTTGGGACTTGACAACTTCATCTGGCTTTGACACTGCCGCCTCACCAGAGATCTCTTCAGTTTGATCAACATCTAGTTGAACCTTTGCAGAATCCAGGTCTTTGCTCGTCTCCGCTGGTGCAGGGGTCAGGTCCTCGCTGCTGGCAGAAACTTCATTGAGCTTCTCGTCCTCCGTCTTGTCCACTTCGCTTGTTCCGAGTCCTTCGTCCGAGAGCTTATCGCTGCTCCGGTCTTCCACAGGCTCAGCTTCAGTTTTTTCTGTAACAGATTCCAGGTTGGAGGGAGTAGGTGGCACTTTGTCTTCCTCTGAACTGGCCATGCTGACATCTGATGGTGCTCTTTTGTGCCCAGGAACTGCCTGATGGGTAGAAAAACAAATGGCTTTAAAATAGTTGTGATTTCCTTTTAAACTAATAAAATAAATAAATGAGATAATTTTACATTTGCTAGAAAATAATAATTGCTGTTGTTCAGTGAAAAGATCATATTTAAAAAAAAAAGTCAACATAATTCAAAGGGACCAATGCTTGTGTTGTGATGCAGCAAATTAAAGATAAATGTCAAATTAATATAAAAATGTATTTTTTCCCCAAAAAATTATCTTTAAGCTACAAAATAAAATATTTTTATCAAAATTCAAGATTTTTCTAAACTGAATTTTTGCATTTTCTTAATCAAATTTCCAGCTTTCCAGCCTGTGTAGGTATCATGTTCAACCTCAAACTAAAAGAGATTTTCCCATGTTTTGCTTAATTTTTATTCTACTGCGTCTTATGTTTGCAATTCATGTTCTCTTGCAAATTGTGAACATTCTAGCAACAACATAACATAACCCACCGCAGGAGTATCAGGTTCCTCCTCCTCTTCCTCTTCTTTGCCATCTTCGATCTCTTCTGTGACCTCAGCTTTGGCTTCGGCTATAAGCTCTCTAAGAGGTCTGCTGTCAGTCACGCTGGTCACAAAAGGATGCTAGATGCCCAAAAGGTGAGGAAAAAAACAGAAAGTCAACACAAAAAATTAACCCTTCTCTGCGCAATGCCAACTTTACATCATCAACTTTACATCAGAGGTGTGAAAGTAACGCTGAACAGGAAGCCAACCTGCAGTAGCTGTGTTGAACTCCACCTATTGTCCACATTTTTGTCCAGCGATCTTCGCAGGAAGTCGTTGAATTCTGGCGACCTGTTAAATATGTGAAGCATTAGGTTCCTTGCTATTAAAATACCAAAGTCATATTGCAGATTTTCAGAATGCATTTTGGACATAAAAGGAAATACATAGGATATCCTGTTAACTCCAATCGGTAAGCATCCCAGTGCCACCTCGACTTTTAATCAAGACTAAACAATCTCACCAGCGAGAGGGGTGCATCAGAGTGGGCGGTTCAGACTTGGCTATTTTCAGCAGCACCCTCATGGGATTCATCTCATGGTTGGGCGGCTCGACCTGTGCCAGCTCTATGAGGGTCACCCCCAGGGACCAGATATCGGCCTTGTAGTCATACGGACGATCTTTGGAAGTTTCACACATCACAACCTCTGGAGCCATCCTGAAAAAAATTCAGTCAATCACTAATTTTAGGCTTTATTCAATTAATAAGGGGATAGAAAGTGATTTAAACGTTGCATGTGTGCATTTAGTAGGGAGGTGGAAAGACAGGAAGGCTAAGCGATACAGTATAAAGGATGTCCAACATATAAGTGCTTCTAAACTGATGAAAAAAGTATTTTTCTGTAACTTCACATGCAATGGCACAGCAGGAAATGAGAGAATAATAAGAAGTAAAGAAAGGAGTGCCTCCCTATATTTAGAAAGGATGACTCACCAATACGGAGTGCCGATGAAAGAATCTCTTCTCTGTAATGTGTTGGTATTTTTAGCCGACACACCGAAATCAGCTGAAAGTAGAAATTAACAAGTGTTTTCACAATTCAATTCAATTGAAATTTGACTCAATAAACCATAAAATGGCTTTTATAAACCATAAAAGCCATAAATCTGAACCTCCTTAATGCAAACATGCTTTGCAAAAACCTCCCAATGTCATAAACTATCAGCTAGGCTTTTTCTCACACGTCTTGGAAGAAGAAAGCTGTATCATTAAGTCCTGGTGACCAGCTTGATAATTATTGTTTGCCAGGCTAACACCATGACCCTCTGCCTACAGAACATGAATCATCAGGGAAAGAGCGGCTATGTGCGCTACGGCAGCTACATGAATACTTTACTGGTGGAAAATTATGTAACTGATTTGATGCATCACCGGCTGCAGCAGATCCGTGATTTATAAACAATACATGAGAAGTGCATCGCTTGGTTTTCTTTGTTGCCTATTAAATACACAGGGAATGAATCCAGAGTTTGCATTCACGCCACTTGAACATTTGCACCTTTTTTTTCCCCATTCACTTGAATGTCTTTTATTGGGATTTTATGTGATACTGACAAAATAAATAATTTTGAAGCTGAAGGAAAATTATTCATGGTATTCAACAGTTTTTAAAAAATGTCTAAAAAGTAGACCGTGTGTTTGGATTCAACCAGCTTTGCACAGAAACTTAAAATTCTGCTCAATCTTCTTTGGAAATTTTTTTAAGGCTCAGTCTGACTGGATGAAGAGAATCCACGGTAATTTTCAAGCTGTGACAGATTTTCAATTAGATTTAAGTCTGGAGTTGCACTGGGACATTTTGACACATAAACTGATCTAAACTGTTTGTGTGTCAATCAGCATGTAGGCTGAACATCCTTTCATCATAATGCTGCCATCACCATGTGGAGGATGTGTTCAGGCTTATTGTGCAGTGCTAGTTTGTACTCATCTCATTCTGCATATAACACAAAAAGTTAAATAAAGATTTCATTTGGGGACGTCAGGAGTCTGAATACAATTTTTCACCAAACTTTTCAAATCTTTATCCGTAAAACTTTTAAGAACAAGACTTCTCGTCCTTCTACTTTACAACTGCACACTTCCTGCTGTCAGACTATCAGATAAAATCCCCCAAAAAAATGCATTTAAGTTTGCAGCTGCAACATGACAAAATGTAAAAAGGATCAAAGGATGTGAATACTTTCTGCAAGCCTGTGCATTAGTCCAGCATCTGCACATGTCAACTGCATTTACTAAAACAAGCTGCAAAGCTTTTTTACCAAGTTTTACTTCTCCGTCCAGGGAGAGGAGGATGTTTCCAGCTTTCAGGTCTCTGTGGATGACCTTGTTCTCGTGAAGGTACGTCAAGGCCTCCAGCGTCTGCTTACACACCACCCGGATCTGGGGCTCAGTCAGGGGTCTCTCGAGTTCTGATGATCAACAACACGCACACTCAGTAAAACGACACTAGGCCATCTGCACAGATTTACATCAAATGTAATTTTTCGATGGTATCCCATGGCAGACGGGGGACAAAGTCCAACCTTATGTCATCCTGTATGCATGACTGGATGCATCCAAGTCAAACCACAGAGTATAATCGATGTACATCGAACGGTTGAGTAAGTTAAAGTTCAGCTTTGTCATTAAAAACAAAGAGGCAAAGTGTTTCAAAACAAGACAGAATTTAGGAGCCACATAGTTGGAACGGCTATGAAACCTGAGCTACAATAACAACAGTGAAAAGAGAGAGAAAACTCCCCCTGTGCAATAAAGAGTTGGCTGTTCCCACTTCAGAATGGTAAAAATAAATAAATAAAAAAATCCTGTTAAACACTTTGTCCTACTTTGTTCAGCAGATGAAGGTCTTACCCAGCATGATGGCATCGACCGCACCGCCAGCACAGAACTCAATCAGAATCTGAAAAAAAAAAAGAAAAAAAAAAGAGGAAGACCATCAGAAACAAGGTAATATAATACAAGGAGACATTCCACTCCCAGGGCCTTTATTGATTAGACAGTGATGACATTCCAGGGGCCTAATCAATCAGGTGCTCTCAGATCACAGTGAGCTCCTAATCTAGACATATTTTCTGTTTCTTTTTTTTATTATCTTAGTTAAATGTGCAGCTTCAATTATTGCTTCTTCAACACATTCTGAGATTATTGCAACATCAAACTGTTGCAATAATCTAACACACTGTTTAGAAACTAAAATCTCATGATTGATTGAGGTGCTGGAGTTGTGTATCTTGCATTATTTTAATGCAAAATAGTAATGCATTATATTGCATAAATAATGCATTAGTTTTGCATTATTTTTTACAAAGTAAAAAACACTTTGTATTAAATAAATGACATTATTTAATAGATTTTGGAGCATCGTCAAATTTGTAAATTGTTCAGTTTGCAATAAAATTGTACAAAAACAGTTTAGATAGTTCAGTTAAATCATTACTGCAAGGATTTCATATCGATCTAAATCTAATTAGAAGCAGGTTTTTCATAAGAGGTCACATTTACAAACCACATTTGTTCTCAGACACATATGATGCAACCAATGAAGGTATAACAAGTGTGGCTGAGATAGAACACCTAAAATATCTGACCTGTTGATTGTCATGTTTCACTTCATGCTGGGGATATGGCCAAGTCAAGAGAACTGTCCTAAAAGTTTAGAGGAGATTGTTGTTTTGCTCAAATAAGGAAAATGATACAAAAAAAAAAAGGCCCTGAAGGTTGTTTGAGATGCAGCTGAAAGCAGAGAGCTCAGTTTATTGCTAAAGTAACATCGGCAACAGAGCTGTCAACAACGGCCACCAGATTCCTGAGAAGGCTGGTGGTCAAAAATCCCTCACTGGCCTTTAAAAGACCTGCAGTACGACTTGGTGCCAGCAGCCACTGACGTGTCAGTTTCCACCGCGAGGCCCATGCAAATCTCTCAATCGCTCCTGGACTGAAACTCTAAGACATGCACCAACACTGAGCCGGAAGCACAAGAAAAGTCAACTCCAGTTTGTTCAGTTACATAAATAAACCAAAGAGGCTTCAGGATTTTGTTCTGTAGATTTGAAGTCGGAACTTTTCAGCCTCGTGGATCAATAGACCACCAAGGAAAAGACACCAGGGTGGCCATCATAGATGCTTGACTAGAAGTCTCAAATTGAAAAGACAGCTGTAGCATAGAAACATGAATTATATTTGCAGCTTGTTGTCATGGCAAAGGGTGCAATAGTCGGTAAAATTTGTATTTCTGGACAATCAGCTTATTAGATGTGCTGAGTTATTTGAATTATTCTTGTTTGATCTGTTGAATAATAATAAAACTGCAGGTTTTCATTTTCCTCTGAGCGTACAAAAAGAAGAGACAGCTTTACACCTCCAGTCAGGGCTAATTCAATGAACTTGGCTCCCACTTCAACTCCATTAAGCTTTGCTTCAGTACTTGGCAGCTTTTTGCACCAGATGGTTAATATAAAAAAATAAATAAAAACTGAACTTGAACTTTCCTCTCCATTTGTGAATTCAAACAATGAGAAGAACGTGGTTAGACCAGTTTTGCAATAGTGCTAGTAACACCTATCATGCCATGGAGATTTCGCTTTCACTAAGCATTCACTTTGTTACTATAAGTACAACTTAAAATCTGCCAACTTAAATCCCACAGCCGAATAGGGGAATAAATCATACATTAACTGATCGACCCAGACAAAGCAGAGGCAGTTAGGAATTAATCATGCTGCTTAAGAGACAGGCTCCAGAGACATGACCTGCATGCATCTCTGAATTATTCACAGGCACTTTCTCCAGCCACCAAAACCATTCCATTATTTTCCTATAGCCGTTGCTGGTCCACAAGGGGCAGTCACATGACACCGCCTGACAGGACGTAATTGCTCTGGGACCTCTTAGTGCTCACAGAATGAGATGTACAGCACACATATTCAAACGGCACAGCTCAAAAAGAAATAGCTGGATGATAATGTTGATCTTAAAGGAACGTCAGAAACTGCCGGCGTTCCATAAATGTAAATACATTTGCAGTTTCCAGTTGAGGAAGCATAAAAATCTATCTTAGCTAACGAGGATTAAAGCTCTTTACATTACATTTAAAGCAAAAAAAAAAAAAGCTCCATTTTGGAGTTTCACCAAAAGGAAAACAGCGTCACCATTCAGGGAACTATGAAACTTACCCAAAGTTTGCCTTCAAAGTAGAAAGCGTCTAGCAGTTTGACAATGTGGTGGTGGTTGCAGGAGGCCAGAATGTCGATCTCCACCATGTAATCCTCCAATTCATCTTCCGTCTTTGTGTCAATCACCTTAGCAGCGGCAAGGGTCCCGTTCTGCTTGTTTTGAGCCTGGAAGCAAAATGAACAAAACAGTTAAAACCTGAACAATACAAAAGGATTAAACGGGAAGCGGGTTGCATTAAAATGTTATAGAAAAGCTTCATTATTTTAGTAATTCAATCCAAAAAGATAAACCCATTTTATATGGATTCATTACACAGAGAGTGTTATATTCTAACTAGTTAATGTTCATGATTATGTGTTAGCTAAACGGACTACTGAGACATATTCTTTGTTCTGGCTTCTCTTCCATTAATTTGTGCTTTATGATGTTGCTCGGAGGAAATGAGTCTGTAGCATTACAGAAGCAAAGGTAAAAAAGCCCATTTTACATAATCCTCTCAAGGAGGCAATTATCTCTGTTAATGTGCATTTTGTTCTGTCACACTTTTTCCTTCCACTTAGTTTTCCGTTAATAATTTTGGATAAAATGAAGAGTAACATAAAATCTACCTTAGGAAGAGTCTATTTTTTACTGTACAAGATCTTTAATCTACATTAGGAATTATATAAAATAAAAATATATTTTGCTTCAAACACAGACAACTGTGACTTTCTACAGTTTAATTCTTCCACTTCTGTTCTTCATTTCCTACAGTCAGGCCAAATATCAGTCTATCATTGAAGGGCCTAGACCTCCATTTCAAAGTAGAAGATCCTGGTAGCAAAAATGACTGGGCACCCATGATCACCTGGAAGCCATTTTAAAAGTTATTTTAAGGCTCGTATTGGATTTAATGTTTATGGATTCAGACACAATGTCAGAGGAAAAAAACAAAAAAGGGAGTGTGAACATTTACCGCTGTGTCAGGCTCTATATTTACACTTTCTGACATGACATGCTCCCCGGCTCTTTCCTCTCATTCCAGCTGACGCCTGTTTGACAGACCCTTCCTAATACATACGCAGAATGTGAGAAATACAAAGAACTGGGTTGCTTTTGGTCAGTGTGAACGCAGCATTTTAGCCCAACTGTCTTGAGAAAGCTCAGTTAAAGTTTGCCAAATGAAGGCTCGTTTTTCTTAGTTCTGAACATAAAAACTGATTCAAATACGTAAAATGAATCACTGTGTAAGCAAAGTTTTCCAGTGGTAGTTTGTATTGAGCTTTAAAATTGACACACCTCTTCAGTTTGTAACATATACTTCATGCATGCCTGAGTTAGGGACACTTTTGCTTTCCCTTGTGACTCATTTAAACAGCTGATTCACACTTTGCAAGCAGCCAGTCCAGCCACACCTAAAGGAGGCAACCATCAAAGGCCTGTCAAAAAACTCTGATGAGAATAGTAATGGCTCTGGTGAAGGTAGTCCCGTATAGGCAACACCGGGTCAGCTTAAGTTTGGTTTGTTGTGCATTGTGCGGCTTAAGCAGCTAAAAAACGTTGGAGCCCCGAGATTTCCCTTACAGCTAGACCGACCAGCTAACAAGTTTAGGAAACAAATAAAGGCAAATGAAGACTTAAATAGAACATTAACTGGATTATTTGTAGACAACAGTTTCAGGAAGGAAGGAACCACATAGACGGCACACTGAGAAGTTTTTTCAAAAGGCTAAATGATCTCAGAGTTCAAACACAGAACTCCTCCTCAGGGCCCGGCATGGAAGTCATTTCAAAGAGGTTATGTTATCTGCCAAAGATGCAAGACAGAAAATACTCTCAGTCCAAAACAACCTGGTTAAGTATCCTAGTTGAGGAGACATCTGAGGTCCGGCAGAATATGTTAGTACTAAAAGCAGAAAATCAGCCTTCAATTTAAAGTGACAGCTTAGCATTGGCTGGAGTGAGACACTCACGATAGGATGAGTGATAAACTAAAATATACTGCCAACTGTTGCTGCTAGAAAAAAACAGAACAGAATGTTTACTACTCAAAATTATCTGACCAAACTTCTTCTGGTCAACAACAATTTCAGATATTTTTTTTGAAGAGTGATCTGATTATTCAGATTTGAACCAATTTAGATCATTTCATATATAAAAAAGAAAAAAAACAAGCTATCGGCTGTGGTTCTTTAATAAAGTTTTATAGTTACAAGAACATCCCTGTTCATTGCCTCAAAGTTTACGCGTTTAATCTGCTTTAGTCTTTATTAAAAACATAATCAGAATAAAAAGAATCAAGTGCATATTTGACTGATATGTTTATTGTCCAAAAATAGAGTAAGGCTTTATATATATATATATATATATATATATATATATATATATATATATATATATATATATATATATTTCACCCATCAATCACTGATCAGAGCTGATGTTCATTTATTGACGGCACATTTTGTTGTGGCAGCAGAATCATATCAAAAATATCCAGTGGATGTATTACGGTAGTCAAACAATACATGGACTGCAGCCCATCTCTTCCGATTATTTGCGTAGGACTTTGAAAAATTATTTATGAAAACAAAAATGAAGGGAGACTGAGAAAAAGGACACAGTGGTGCTAGAAGTGCTAATGCCTGAATAAAAACAAAACAACCAAACAAAAAAAAAAGAGGTGGAAAAGAAGGTCAGCAATGATCAACAATACTTATAAATTGATTAATTAACCTTAATTGAACAATGTACACCCTCAGTGGGAATGGTATGAAAACTTCAGTGTTTCTGTCCCTGCCTAGCAACAGTCAATACACAGTTAAAGATCTAATTTTTAGAGATTGTCCATTTGTTTTGGTGAAATAAATACAGGGTGCGTATTACAGAAAGTAATGCTGATTAATATCTGCAACAGAACATGCCACAAACCAAATGCATATAAGAAAAGGTCAACTTAAAAGGATGTGTCATTACTTTACAAAGCAACTGTTCTGAAAAATGCTTGACATTTCTCAACTGTAACTAGTGGATGTCATGTAAGCATTTAAGGACAGCTTTCGGCAGTGTTTATTCAATGGTTATGAACCACTCCTTCCATAATCTGCACTAAGCACATGTCAAAGTCATGTTTAAAAATGTAAGTGTGATTTTTGACATTGATTTAGACCAATAAAAAGAGAAACGTTTAACGGTTCTTCACGTTTCTGCAACAGGGAGGCAGGTAACAGTTTAGCTCTGCAGCTAACTTTTGCAGATTTGATTTTGTGTTATTTATTTATTTATCTTTTAGCTACTGGCCCTAGCTAATAATGAAACTATGGCCCGATCAAAAGCTAAGCCGATGTTGCTGCTGTATGACAGATCAACCCACTTGCTTCCATTCAACAACTAGACGCCGCCCGATCTCAGCGAGTCTTTATAAATGGGGCTAAAACTAGAAAGCGGATGTAACGTAACGCCTTAACTTACCTTGTACACTTTCCCAAAAGCGCCATCTCCCAGCTCACCGATTATTTCCCAAATTTCCTCCGGATTTACGTCTCTGTGTACATGTTCGTACTGCTTCTTCTTTTTATCCGGCCCCAGCTTGAATATCTTCCGAAAATTGAAGAAAGACATCTTGTTGTTTTTCAGACGTTGAACTAAAGTGCTGTGGATGCGGTCTCTTCTCTCAATCCGCCAGCAAAACGGTCCCTCCCGTCGCTGAACTCAAACGGCTATCGGAATAAGAGCAAGCGGGCGTGAAACAAACAGTGACAGGCCGGTGCTACAGCCATTCAGCTGTGATAATGTCAATTATAACTTCCCTCGACGATAGTTATTCACAATCACATCATAGATAGAAGCCGACACAGGACGCTAGCGAAGGAGGTGAGGGATACGGACAGAAGACTTCGTCGTTCTCGAACGGAAGCGTTTCCGTTTCATACAGACTGAAATCGAAGAAAAACTCAAAATACCGACCATACCTTCACCCTCGAGACATGTTTACAGTGTAACGCCAACGAGATAAAATGGACACAACACGGACCTCATGCTTCGGTTGGCTGACCACACTGAAGTTAGCGCACTAGCATCAAGCTAACGTACCCACGTTTCAACACTTCCGCTGTAATTTCAAAGTAAAAGCTAAAATAACAAGAACATAGAAAATAACATTTTAGATTTAATGCCGTAATGAACATTTATGGCACAAGTGTAATATCAAATATTTAATAAACATTTATTTACAAAGTTGTGTTCTTATATTTTGATACAAAGAGATTGCGGGCCTTAAATTTGAAAGATAATTTCCGCCGCAGACTGCCCTGTCACTATTTCACTAAACATATTTGCTTGGCGGCGTCCGTTTCCTGGATCTTCTGTGCAGGAAGGTGCTCTGCCCAACCACGCATGCTAGTTGTGTTAATGTCGTCATGAACAGAGGGAAATGGTGTTTTTCGCCTGACCCCGCGCCTCCCCCGCCCATCTCCCGATCCCCCCCATCACATACTCGTGTCCTTTTTTATTTAATATTGTATCTTATTTAGAGTCATCGGCTCAATTCATTTACAGTTGTTAGCCAATAAAAGCTTGAACTGAGGCAGTCAATTGCTTAATTTACACTTTATTTAATCTTATGATTTTGTAATACCATTTTTCGCGTAACTTTGACCAGTTTCCGTATTTTTGAATGAGCAACAGTGATAATAATGACAACAACAACAACAACAATAATAATAGTAGTAAGAGGAAGAAGAAAAAGAAGAAGACACATAAGACAATCGGTGTTCTTTCCAGTTCAAAATGTTTTTCTTTTTTTTCTTCTTTCTGTTTTTTTTTTTGCCTTCACGCCCTGTGCAGTTTGATTCATAGTACATTGTTGTTCCCTGTGTTGCTCATCTGTTATGTTATAAGGGTCTACAACCTGCAGTTCTTGAACCACAAGTGGCTCTTTGAATCTTTCACAATGGCTTTTAACTTTGACTAAAATGACAAGAATCAAACAATGTTTATAAATACAGAAACAATTACAAAAATGCATTTTTAGCAGTTTCTTTTGTGTATTTTTGTGTGTGTGTGTGTGTGCGTGCGTGTGTGTGTGTGTGTGTGTGTGTTTTCATGCAAAATTACATTGCATTTCCACAACAAAATGGCATTAAGACTACTAGTAATATTTATTTGGATCTATTTTTATTGACACGTGGTTGGAAACATGGCCTTTTCAACAAATACCAGTTTGTTTGTTGAAAAGGCAAACATTGTTTCCTTTCATCAAACAATGCTTCCTTCCTCTTTTTGCAAAAGTTTTCTATTTTTGTTTTTATTATTATTTTTAAATCAAAAACTAACAAGTTCTGGTTCTTAAAAATGACCAACTTCCTTCAGTAGATATTTGTCAAAAGTTATGGGCTGCTTTTTCCTCACACAGGTTTGTAAGATTTGTAACTCTAAGCAAATTGTATTTAGTTTCTATGTGAAAATAACTGTTTGGCAGTCTATTATTTTACATATTTATGAAGGAAAATCAACTTTTAAATACTACATTAAAGTTTTAGTTAAGAAAGTTGCTTGGCATCATGCGAGTACAGAAAAAGACTTATATTTACATGCAGGTTGATACTTTTTAAACCAAATACTAATTGTAAGAAAATAACCTAAGGCAAAATAATTTCAAAAATCTAATGGATATTGTTTTTTTAATGTTATATTTATTGTTACCTATGTAACTTTGATGCTATCGTTTACAGTGCATTGGTGTTAGGACTTTAATATAAAGACATAGATTGCATAAATTCAGTATATTATTTGGCCATAAACTATAATGGTATTACAGCAAGTAAAGAAAACTATGTTTTCAATACGCTCATACACATTTGTCACACTCTAAACTCTTATTTGATATGGGTTGTAAAAGAAAAAAAAAGTATGTAACATATTATTTTCCAACATTGACTAAAAACAATAAGATTCACCTTGTCAAGGGTGTGAAACACAATGAAACACTTTAAAGCAGAGGTATTTCAGAGCTGTAAGGGAAAAGGGTAAATGTAACCATTTTCTCCGCCCAGTGCTCTTGAGTCTGAATGAAGTTTCAACATGAGGTTAAATTATCAGACACTCGTTTAAGCCTCCACTAGAGGGCAGCAAAATCCTTTACCAATAGCAGGTTAGTAATACGTACCTGGAGAACTTGCTTTTGCTTACAAGAGAAAACCATCTTGAATATCCCACTGGCAACATGGTTTTGATTTCTCACATTGAACAGCCTGTCTTTCCAGTAGACTGACCAATTAAACTGCTGCAACCAAATGAAAGCCTTCCTCTCGCAGTAGTTAGTGAGATTTTCAGCTGTGCAACACAATTGCAACCAACAGGGTTTTCTAATAATCAATCACCCTTATACAATGAATATTTTGGATTAGCATTTATAACAGGATATTGGTGCCTTGATGCAAAAATGTCCATTCCTTCAGAGTCATCTAATGAAATGCTATTGTTTATGAAATTGATAAAATTGTAAATTGCACGACAATGTGCTTTTATTTAGAAACAAATCTATTCCCATGTGCTGCACCATTGATGTGGAATACAGATTTTAAGATAATTTAACATTTAGAAAAGAAGAAAAGTTTTCAACATGTTAATTTTTCTGGGTCAGCATAAAGTGAAATGTGCATTTTGAGTTTTAATACCATACGCGTTTACCTCATCAGCCTTATAAGTAGAGACACATAGTTGATGTTGCATCAACAATAACTAGCAATTAAGTATTGGCAAAGCTCAATGTAATTTTCACATGTGGTGGAACATTGTCAACAGCTGCTGAAAGTAACAAAAAAAGGTTACTTTTAGTGTAACTTACTTACTTTCCAAATCAAGTAACCAGTAATCTAAGTTACTTTTTCAAGGAGTAATCAATAATCCCATTAAAGTTACTTTTTTCAAAGTAACTATGCCATCACTGAGTTTGGACACGTATTCTGCTAAATACAAAGAATATGAAACGTCTGATTTTTTTAAAGTAATAATTAAATAAACCCCTCTCAATAGTCTTACATTGAACAAAAGAAAATAATTTTGGTCATTCTAACTGACCTAAAACATGACAAGTTTAGTTTAATTTAACTTAAGGCGGATTTGAACCAGTTATGTGGACCAAACCAAATCATTTTTAATAATTTTCAGTAATAATGAGGCATTATTACTGTGTAATAATGATAAACCAGTGAGTAAAGCACAAAGCACCAGTTTGACTAAATTTCAACTAAGCAGTATTGTGGAAACTAACGGACAACAGTGAAGGAATCCCTGTCGTTTTGTGATATCTGTTGACTGAAAGCTTGGTGCTCCACGGAACAAAGAAGCGGTAGTAGTCCCAGCCATGCTGACCTCCTTCCTGAAGAGTCCTGTGAAGTGTGTCCAGCCAGCTGAACTGGGTCCGCCCCATTACGCTCTGACTGCCCCCTTTGGCTCCGGACAGCGGCGGTGCAGCCCCTCTTTCAGGGTGGAGAAGTCTGATTACTCGCCAGTTTTATTGCGTCGGATTGCTTCACAAAGACCGCTTGACACCGTCAGTTCGTGGGGGCACCCAGAACCTGACTGTGGATCGCGCTATTTTCCTTCGCTTAAGTTTACTTAACTGTTTGCACAAAGTTAGGACTTTTGCATCTTTCGAGCTCCCTCTTCGGCGTTTCATGGGCAAATATCGGCGCTTTTGCAGTTTGTAGTTGTTTTCCCTTTAAATAAAGGCCCGTCCGGTCTGTTGAGAAGATGCAGTTCCGCACTGTCCTTGACGTTAACGTCGTGGACGTGCAGAAGAGAAGGAACCCCTCCAAACACTATGTAAGTTGTTTTCTCCTCCGCTCAGCTGCGTTGCTACTTTATCAGTGCTGATTCTTCGCGAAGCATACGTGATGCCCTTTCCTTGGATTGTGATGTCGCTCTGTTCATTCTCTACTTTGTGCTGTACTGAACGTATTTTCAATTGACAAAACACTGGGATTTATATGATTGTTGTCATGGGCTTTCACAGGCATCTGACATTTTGTGATCAATCAGATTCCAATACAATACATAAAATACGTTTCTACATAAATACTGTAATGACATTTGACAAGTAAATTAAACAAAAATATGTTTAAAAAAAGTATAAAAAAATGCTACATGTTTAGTAAAGTTAATGGTTTCCTTCAATCATATCTTGATGCTAATAAATTACCAGTATGTCAATATATGCAATTAATGTTAAACCTTTGCAAACTATCATGGGTACTGGATTATTTTATAAAAAGCACTTTGAATTGCCTTGTTACTGAAAATTTGCTATATAAATAAAATTACCCTACTTTACTTTACCTAAAATGACTTATGACAAACAAAAGGAAGAATAAATTCCTTATTGTGATTCATTTGTCTATGAATGCAGTAATGAATGTGATATGAACACAGTAATCTGACTTTGGGTGTGAACCAAATCAACAATACAAAGACCATTTGGAGGACATGGTCTTTGTACACTTGCCAAATATTCTTTAGGGTAATTTATTTATGGTGTAAATGTGATCCAACCTCATTCTGACACAGATGCTGTAGGTACATTGTGCAATCGCAAGGCAAATGCAACACAAACCTGGGCTGCTTGGTTGCCACATTGGCACATCTTTTTTGTAAAGCATGAAATGCTATGCAACTTTCAAAGGCAGTTGAAATTTTTGTTCTATTTGAAGCTTGGAATATTGTTTTATAACCTAATCGTGCTTTAAACCTGTTAACAAAGTTATCCTTGGCTTTATGTGGCGTATTTCTTGATCATTATGATGTTTTTAATTCAATGAGTAACTCTTGAGACCTGACAGCTGCATTTAAACTAATATTAAATCATACACAGGTGCACTTTATTCATTAACTTAAGTGACTTCAGAAAGCATTTGGTAGGAGTTATGGTAGTAAAGAACATTTAATATCTTTCATTTGATTACAAAAAAATACTTAAATGCCAAATTAAATTTACAAGAAACATTTATTATCTCAACACATGCAACACATATAAAAACAGGTTCCATGAGAATTAACAGGAAACATTATCAATATGTAACAAGTTAGATACTAAAAAAAAAACCCTACAACATAGCTCACAGATTATTATGTTGTGTTCACTTGTACTCAGAAATCTGGTGCTCGTTTAAACACTAGTTCACATAGCATATGTTTAGATTTCACTGTTTGAATGCTGTTATTTTTTACTGTGTGTTTTTTCTGTAATTAGCTAATCAAATCTAGAATAAAAGCATTGAAATCCCTGCCCAACAAGTGATATGGTATAGCTGCAAAAATAAGTTTATTAGTATTGATAACTAGCTTACTTACTAAATAACTACTGCAAGTACCTAGCGTTCTCACTATTGTAAAAAAAAATAACAGGGTATAATGTGTTACTACCTTCCTAACTAACCAGTTACTTAAATCTCTTTTTTTTTTTTGACCTAGGTCTTGTTCAGACAGTTCATTTGAGTTTATTTCAGCTCAACTGTTTTTCATGTATCACTACATGAGAGGTTTGGGTTGCGTACTTCTTGCCACAAGAAATATAGATCACTGGGCAAGAATTTGTGAAGCAAAAGTAAATCCTTGAGGTAACAAGGATCATATTTATCAACTTGTCTGGAGGGAATGTGCCAATGTAGTGTTTTCACACCCATGTGAGAGTCAGGTTTAAGTTTCATTGCAGCCAAACACATTCCCATGTAAACATCATCAATAGGAAGAATTTGGACCATCGCAGATATTTTGTAAATGGCCAAAGCTGTATAGCCTGACAGAAGGTATCCCCCACCTCCACAGTAGGGTGGGTAAACATTTTTTTTGTACACCTGTGGCGGAACAAAGTACTTATTATTTGGGTTTCTTATAGGACTCGCTCCTTTCAACAGATGGCCAGTAAAAAGGTGCTTACTTCCATTATTGTCTTTAAGACTTTGAAGATATTCAACCATGTTGTCAGTGTGGGCAAAAACATCATCATCACCATTCAGTAGAAATCGAGCCTGTGGACAACGTCTGTCCATCCACTCAAGGAAGAGTATCTGCTTCAAAGTGAGGTTGAAAAAGGAATCCTTAAAATCCCATTGGAGGATGTCATTGTATTGTTGGTGCTCCCACATGACAAGTTTGTTCAATTTCTCCTTCTCGAAACCTGAACCGTCAGTTCCCACAATAAAGATTCTTCGAATCACCTTTCCCTTATATGACCTCTCTGCAGCCCAGGTCTTGCGCAGGACCTCTCTTCGCTCATAGTTCTTTGGGGAACTTTTAATAGCGAGCAAAAGAAAGACATCCTCAGGCTCATCATCTCCTCCACATTTGTCAGGAAAGTCCAGAATTATGGGGAAACTACGACAGTGACGATAGTAAAGAAAGTCTTGAATCATAGGGGAAAAGGAATCAAAGCCAGAGACGTTTTCAAACATTGCGTTTCGTTCACATCTTAGTGTTAGGTTTTGTGACACCCTCCACCTTTCCAATTGCCAATTTGACGATGGGAAAGTTTTGTGTGAGGCGTTGTGATCTTCTTCTTTTAAATATGCAGGTCTCCGGTCGTGGTTGTGCTGGTCGTGTGCTGATTCTGGTCGTGATTGAGGCGTTGAGATGTTTTGTGGCTCATTGAAAAAAAGAAGTACTAGAATGGTCCCCAACAGTAATAAAGTTGTGGCACAGGCGTCAATCAGTCTCAAAATTCTGAAGTCAAAGAAACATAAAGAAATACAGCTTAGAATGACAACTTGTCTATATCTTGTGTAAGTACTTCCATTGCATTGTTTCTTCTGCCTTGTTTTATAGTAGGATTTAGGAACAGATTCTCCCCTAATAGATGCTTATTACACAGTCGACCTAACGCTGTCACTTTAAACCAGTAAGTGATCAGTGCAATGGGAATTTACATTAATATGCTTGTAAAAAAGGTTTGGGTGACTTTTAGCTTATTGACTAGATTTGAAGAAAAGTTTGGCTACTAACTGCACGTCTCTTCCAAGACTCATGACAGTCTGTCACATTTTCATAAGAGAGGAGAAAAATAAACAAAATGACAGGGAAGTGATAAAAAAGACTCACTTAACTCTAAGGACCTATGGGAGACTACAATTTTACTGAGGTGAAAAGGGTAAAATGGTATAAAGTAAGCTATAAGTCAAAATTCACATAAACCTTATAAAAAGGGACATGAGATCTTTTTCTTCGTAAATGATCTGGCATCATTTCAAAGTAAACATTCCTGTGTTACGGCTGGCAGGATGAGAAAAATTCTTTCTGTTTGCTAAGTGCCGGCATAAAGGGAGATATATTTTGACATTTAAAAATTTTTTTTTAAACCTTTGTCCAGATTTAGAAGTTAAAATATAGATTTACATCATATGAAAATGTGAGGTTTCAGACTTTAAATGCACAAAAATAAAAAGGAATTGAAACGAAACTCAACACACACACCTCTAAACAAATGTATAAAAAACCCAGCCCAAATCTTAAGGGAAGATTAATGTATCATAGTTGTAATGATTTGTTCATTTCACAGTCTAATGAGAAAGGACAATACGACTCAGCAATGAGTCAGTTCAAATGAAAGCAAAGAGACTATGATATGATTAAAAGCAAAAATTAAGTTTTAAGACAGGCTGCATTGCTAAGTGAATAGGAAGATCTCTATAATGTCACTGGATTACTTTTTTGTGGTATTAATGCTAAGAAAACAGAATAATTTTGGATTTTGTTAGGATTTAGGCTAACAAACAACAAAAGGCTTAAAGTAAGGTTCACAGATTGTGCACTCAAGAAGAGAGTAGGTGAAAACCGACTGTTCTGCTTTTGCAGGTGAAAAAAACTATTAAGATACAGATCTTGTATACAGTTTTATAGTCATATCTTACGTTTTTAGGTTTGTCAGAAAGTCTTAATATCATGATGACATTTAGGATCAAATAACTTATTTCATAATGAATACCAAGTCAACATTTGAAAAAGGTTTTTTGCCTTTTTATTTCCATCTAAAGATTAAATCAATAACTGTTTTTTTTTTTTTTAGAAAAATGAAAACCTATATAAAGAGAAGAGAAAACATGACTAGAAATATGGGACTTGCCTCATATTTGATTATTGTGAAAGGCAATCTAACCTCAAAGAGGACGCACATCCAGTTATGAACAAAGATGTACTTTACAAAACATTCAAAATAACACAAAAACTAAGCACAGCCCATAAATGTGGAAACTGATTTCGCTATAATTACCTGACCATGTTGGTAGATGGTGAGTGCCTGATGAAATGACGACTTTATCCCATAAAGCAGAAAGGAATAACTATTCCGTGTTTCAGCCACAGTTTTGAAGATTCTCACCCAACCTGCTTGTGGCACTGACAAATCCTCAGAATAGTTTGACAAGACAGCCTCTTGGTACTCAAGCTTATCTTGTGCAAACATATCATTAAACTGGTAGAGCTGGAAGGATAGTGGGTCAAATGATGGGAAGTGTAAAAAAAAATGACTCATCCCGTCATTTCACTATCTTAAGTTATCATCTTAGCATTCAAGTTTCTATGATGAGTAAGGCCATTCATGCTAGGACGCCCATAAAGTTCTGCCTCAACCAAGGTTGAAAACTGGTACTACAATGGTAGTACGCTGAATAAGTACCTAATTACTTTCTGTTTTATCCTCTTATAATAGACGTATCTGCACTGTAGTTGTTTCTGTCCACTACAATACCTTCATTCTCATTTGGCTTTACAAATCAAATAGTTTACAGTTAATGTCATAGCTCAAGAATTCAATGACGATGTCTAACTCAGTAATCCCATGATGATCATAGGTTACAAAAGATTCCACAGATCACGTTTGAACCCACTAACAGGAGAGTGAAATATAATGTAACTTTTTCCATGTAAGATCTTGAATTAGAAATTATTTTTGTGTTGTAGTTTTTTTAATCCATCAGTTTAGTAAATAACAAAAAAGAAGACAAAGGATGGATGGACCATTTTTAAAGCTCAGAGATGATTTTGTATGAAAAACCACAGGGGGTTTCAGTCGTTCTGTTCTCCTGGTGGTGATGTTGCCTGGGGGCTTCAACCTCTGGATGGGGTCTCCCATGGTAAATTGGCTTCAGGGAAGAGATTAGACAAAGGCTGATTCAAAAATTTAAGTTGGTTTTAGACTCTACAAAATGGTGTGTGTGTGTGTGTGGTGCACCTGGTGGTCAAGACTTAGCTTCTTGGGGCTCAATCAAGAAGCTGAAACTACAGAAAGCCACTACCAAGTGGTACTACCACCTGCAGGGTCTGACATTGAGGTCAGGTTTTAAATTTAGTTTTTTCCTGTAATCAGTGTCGTTTTCTAACTAAATATGTTGAGTGTTTACAAAGGTATGGAAACACTTTTAGTGTTCTGGCAAAAATGATACTGAAATAGCTTGTATTTCTGTCTGTTAAAGCTAAACAGTTACAGTCCACTGTTGTTATGTTACTGCTTAAAGAAGTTCAACCGAGAACTTATCCGTTGGGATTTGATAAATCAATGTGTCCGTCAGGTTCAATTGAAGTGATTAGCCTGAGAGTTTAAATCAATCCCATCATCCATCTCCAGCTGAGAATTCCTCCCCAAGGCTGCTAAACATAGGGCAGAGACTTGCTCTCAGGGGGGATAAAGCCGGATGGAAGGTTTGACTGGGAAATCCCCTTGAGGAAGGAGGAGGACAAAGACAAAAACATCTCATCATATATGAGCTAAGCAATTGGAAACGCATGTCCGGTTTGACAGAGGAAAGAAGGAGCTCTTTGTTTTTGTCCCCACTGGTAAATTGTCACTTCCTTCCAGGAACATGTGGCACAGGAGATGCAAAATGGCAGTGGCGATGTACGTAGAAATCTTATTTACAAACGTTTAGGTTTAGTTCAGCAGAAAGAAACAACTCTTCCCTGTTTCAGCCACACTTTGCAGATAACTTTTGTTTTGATCCAAATTAATCAAACTAAGCACATTTGAGATTTTAAAGTTTTGTCTTGATGTAGTTTCAGTCATCCTCCCACTATTCGGCCTGGCTGCTTGTCTCTCAATAGAGTTCTAATAGAAAACTTGCTTTGGTCTCAGTCCTTGCGTGATAAAATGTTTACAGAACAAAAACCGCATTTCCAACTTGATGCACAGCAGCTTGAGACCACATGTAAAAGAGCTAACTTCTGAAACACTATGATTGTAAGTAGAATATTTCATTGATCCCATGTGCATTGCTAGGGGAGATAAAGCCGTGAGACAAAGGTTGAAAAAAATGTTTTTTATTGTCATGTTATGCTTTTTGTATTTAACATTAAGCCCCTCTGTTGGTCTAGTGATTTATCCAGTTAATATACAACCCAACTTTGATATTTTGCTAAGTTAATCATGTAATACTGGACATCTTATCAAGTTGAAACATCATTGAAAAATGTACTCATTTCAGGAATGTCATTGAAAAAGTAAAACATGCTAATTTTTATTACAGTTGACAATTATGGTTTGCTGCTAAAAACTCCTAAAATCTTTATAGAAAAAAAATGTCCAGGAATTCTTTTTTTCTAGGAAACAATTTTCCAATGTTCCTAGGAGAATTGTTCCTAGAAAAACAATTTTCTGCTTTTGAATTGAACTATTGGAATAAATGTTCTGCTAAATGAGACTGGCTTTTAAAAGAACAAAGTTACCAAGTCTATGGAGACTTGGCAAACAGACAGATGTCATCAAGTTCCTGAAAGGTATGAGGATATGTGGATGAAACAAAAGCTAAGGCTTTTTGTAATTTGATATATTCTGTTTACTGACTGCATTTCTCGTTTTTCTGGTGTTTCTTCCTGGCACCCTTTGTAGTGTAATTTAAGAAACAACGACTACGCCAACTAGACATTCAGTTCTCCGTTACCAGAGATTCCATGAAAACACATGAACCTAATAAACAACTTAATGTCTGTCACAGTTTCATGACTTTAAGGAGCTCAAGCAAATCTTGGAGAAGGAGATTAAACTTGATGAATAGTGATATTAGAATATTTGACTTACATGATCTTTCAAAGCAGAAATATCTTTGTAATGTGGTTTGATGATTTGGTTCAGTTGGCAAAAAGTGTCTCCCCAAATCAAACTTCATTGCATCACAGACATCTGGCAATGTTTTTATATTCAGGACATTTATAAACAGGCACAATCCTTCTAAAATTGGTCAGGTTTTAAAAGGAGGCATTTCCTCTAGGTTCCTTTATTGACAGTTATGAAGATTAGCACAAAAATTTCATATTGACTATACAGTCTTCCATGAATGGGTCTTTTTGGACCCGTGTTTAAATCAATGTGTTTTTATGCTACTTTTGTCATTTTGATTCAAAATAATGTTTAGTATGATACTTTCTGCTGTGTTTTATTTCACACAAGAATTATTTCATGTTTGAAATATTTTCGTTTTTCATTTGTTTAAGCATTTTTAGAAGAAATTGTAAAACATTTTTAAAACAAAACGACAAAAGCAGCAATTTTACAACAAAACTATAAAATTTCTGCTTGACATGTTGGAACAATGTCAGCGTCCATTATGTGTGTGTGGGCAGTGGGAAGGCGGGGGGGTAGAAAGAGCACATTTCTTGAAACTAGCCAGCTAATCAAGCTAGCTAACATTACTGTCTGTATTCTATTGTGCTGTGTGTATCACACATGTGAGTGTGTATGTCCATCCAAAATATGTTTTCCTGACAATCACAGTTGTTAAGAAACAAAGATTCCCATTAAATTCCATAGGAAATGAATGCGGGTCATTTTTAACCCACTCACAGAAGAATGGGGTAGTAACATAAAACATGCTATTTCTTAAAATGTGTAAAAGGTAAATAAAAAAATTGAATTGCATGATATCAGTAACATGTTTGTTGAGGAATACCTAGAATATGAAGTGATGAAAACCTTTCATTACAAAGATACTGCAAAAAGATGACCTCACCGGGTCAAAAGGGACCCACTTATGTATCAGAGGGTTAATAATCTGTATTAATAACCAATATACATAAAGAGATTTAAAAAGTATTATTTTTAAAAAAAAAACTTTTTTAATGCATAAAGCATATCACTATTACACTGAGTATTTTATATTTGGACATTCACATAATATACTATGAAGTAAAAGAATTCACAATTTGCCTTTTTTAGTTTCATAATAGTATCTTAATATTTCATCACAACTCCCCTAAACTACTCATCCATTACTACTGAAGCCTGGCCAGTTCACCATATTTAAATGTTTCAGATACTTTGAAACACTGAACCTCTCAACACTATTGCTCAAGGGAAATTTGCCAAGATCCCTGACATGCAGCACAAACAAGAAGGACCACAAATCTATCATTTACTCTTATCATGCCACTGAGGTGTGCTCAGTGGCGCACATCTTCCTGCTGCTTGGTACCTGTTTGCCAACTTGTCTGACAAGTGATACGTATCAAGTGGTGGATAGACCCGGAAGAGTTTTTACATGTGGCGTAATTTTAAGATGTCATGATCTTAACTCGGATTTAGTATTTTTTTTATTTGTTTAATGCATTAGTTTCTAACATTATCTCCACATTCCCCACTTCCACAGCAGCATCCATGTTTGAGATGACTATAGTAATATTTCTTCACTGTTTTACACTCTTTTACTAAGACTTTAATCAGTTAAGTAGCCACTAACTCCAACTTTACTTTCTGTTATCACACATCAGGTTCTTTTAGCATAAGCTACAGCATAAGCTGTAGTTGATTTTCTTAATCACTTATTTGTGGTCACAGTCACTGTTTTTAGAAGCTGTTGATACAATGGGAATGATCTTTAACAGTGGCCGTTATGAAGCCAACTATTAAGCTATATTGTAAAAAGTTCTAAATCACCCATTCTCAACTACACTGAGTTAATACTTGAAATCTGTTGTTTACTTGTTGATTCCCTTGTAGCTGTTTGAAGTGTGATTAAAAAAGAGAGATTTAATTTGTTTCTCTGAGAACCTTTGAAGTTAAGTCAGGAGGGATAACGTGGTGCCTTGTGTTCCTAACCAAGCTTTTTTGTCTACTCTGTCTTCTGTAGGTCTATCTTATCAAAGTGACTTACTCTGACTCCAGTTCCCATGTCATCTACCGAAGATATAGCAAGTTTTTTGACCTGCAGGTAAGTCACGCTTGCAAAAAAAAAAAGTCTTTCACAGCTTTATTTCTCATTTGCATAGAATACTTCTCAAAGTTTGATATTTTCTGTCAGGGTTGCCTCATCTGGTGTCCTTAAGGCCCCTGCTTTCTGCTTAACTGATGTAGATGCTTTGCTTTTGTGACAGACTTATTTTAGGATGACTGCTTAGAACCAAGGAAAGACGGGAAATTCAGACAGCATATGCAGGAAAAAACACGACCTCTGTCAGAATGCATAACGCGGCAAAGTCTCCACAAAAAGTCAAGCAAAAGTCCTCCAGAGGATATATCTGAAATGCTTAACGCATGATACAGCTTGTTTGTTAGAAAGATGATGGATTTAAACTTCAATGAGGCCTACATTGAAGTTTAAATGTAGGAAAGGTTTAAATCTAGAAAAACACATCGTTCCTGCATGTCTCTGGCTGATAACCCCTTCTTCCAGACTGAATGCCAGAGCGCCGTGACTCCGACGGGTTGCTTGCAGGAAACCTTTTGTTCTCCGGTCCCTTAGCAATAGTCTGGAAAATTCAGCTGCTTGGTGAGACTACAACAGAGGATCCCTCCTGTCTGCGTAATCATTAGTCAAGTCTGTGGTTTCCTGGTGTAGGTGTGTGTTCGTCTGGCACTGTAAATCATTTGCTGAGGAGCAACAAATAAGTGGCTGTGATTACAAAATGACTGAGATAGTCAAAAAAACAAACATTTTCTGCAGAGAAAATGCAAACAAGACATCCAGCTGCTAGTAAACTAGAATCAATTGGAAGAACAGGATATTTCCATCTGACAAGACATCTAGTTGCTCATTAAACCTTTTTTGCAGTGTTGTTCAAAATGTATCAAAAAATCTTTTGCATGCGCAAAGGAAATGTTTTATGACCTGCGAGTTTGACGTAAGCGGGACTGCACTGGTCAGTTCGTCAAGCTTAACGGCTTTCCACATGGGGAGTGTGCATGCTGGCCTGGTTTCCTTTTGGACAGAGACCTTTTCGAAAAGCCCTTAGTCGTCATTATTTTTGGAAGAAATTGGAACAGGATCAGCTTTTTTCTGTCTGCATTGTGATTTGTCTGACCTGCATCCTACTAACAACTTAGGTTTTTTTTTTTTTTTTTTTTTAAATGTTATTTACATAAAGGCAATGGAAGTATGTTTGTGTTTCATCTTTCAAACACAAGAAAGTGTTCTTAAGGAAAACAGGACATATGTACTTCAAAATGATTACAGCAAAAATTATGGTTTCACATAAAAAGAAAGAACAGGAATAAGTGATAAAATGTTTAATTAAATCAAATATATGTCTACAAATTATTAAGAAATAAATTCTACTCTTGCTGTCAAAGCTATTGCATTTAAAGGGAAGACTGCAACAGTATTGTTGGCAATAAAGCAACCAGCAATTTCGACACATCTCAGGTTTTCAGGGAGTTGGTTCCAGAGCTGAGGAGCATAGATAGTGAATATTAACTCTTCATCTTCAGTTCTGGTCCTAGAAAAACTGAGAAGACTTGTGTGTGATAAGCTTATGGGGTCTACACAGTTTAAACTTCAAGAGTGACTCTGGCATTCATGTAGGTCTTCCTGTGCCTATTAACCAGTGGGATAATTTTAAAACATTATATAGTCTGACGTAAAGACTTTTATGGTTTTAACAAGGGAGGTTTCTGACAGTAACATTGTGGATTAACCACAGCTGCCTGATGTATCTATTTCATTTAAATGTTTTCTTTTTGACGAAGACTAGTCAAGAAACCATTACAAAAAATAAAAAAAACAATGCGTTGACCTTTTTTTTTTCTTTTTTTGAAAGGAAATGTTTAAGTCTGGAATTGTTGATTTAATATTTGACTTTATGTGACTGGTCAAAGTTAGGCCCGCAAGTAAAACAATGTTTGCGTTTCTGGGCCCAAAAATTGTCATCTGTATTAAGATGAAATGCACTGGTACATCATGTGAACTTGCTGTTTGCTGTTGCAAGTTCACATGATGTTGTCTTGAATCCCGCTCATGGTGGCAGCATGTGGCAGTTTCTCTGTTACATCGGGTCTGATTTATTCTTTTTGTAGACTTTTGTTCATCGTTGTTTTGACTGAAGCGTTGCGCATTTATTTATTTATTTATTTATTTATTTATTTATTTATTTATTTATTTATTTATTTATTTATTTATTTACAATTGGGAGCACCTGATTAGCATAAGCTCAGATAGTACCAAACTATGACTCCAAATCCCAGGAGAGTTGGAAAGGAGACTTCGTGAATGTGAAGCAGGACCAAAGAGCAGGGAGATACAAGGTTGAAGTTCAAATAGTCTCTTCATCAATCATAACGGGCGAGGATCACAACCCCGATTCCAACATCATTCTGTCCGTCTTCTAACCGTACGACCAGACAGAGGTTTAAATTGGGGCAGCAAAAGCAAGTAATGTAGATTAGCAGTGCTTGCCAACAGCTGACAGTCTTGTCCATGTTACTGGATATTGAGCGGTTGGCTTATCATGACAATTATGAAACTGTGTCACACAGCAAAAGTCTTTAGCAAGCCTGACTGCTGCTGAAGATCCTTTCCGCCCACTGAACACCATTCACAGTGACACTTTGAAGATATTTCCACATAACATTTAATTTCCCTTTGGGATAAGTAAAGGATATTTGAATTGACTTGACTCCAGCAGAGGTAAAGCTGCTTAACATATGAGTAGAATGATTTGTGCGACACGGTAGAGTTTTTCTTCCATTAAAACTTTTATTCTCTCAAGCAAATCTGAGAGTTTTTGAAAAAATAAAAAAATAAAAAAAATAAAACAAAAACTCTTTTACAACTGTCCTTTCTGAAGAAAACAACTATCAAGTAGGTGTCAAATAACAACCCAGAGATGGAATCGGATCGTTTTCCCACTGTAGCATTCCTCCTTACTCCCCCTGTCCCAGTTTCCTCTCAGAGCACTTCTTTGTCTGCTGAAGTTCTCAGTCTCTCTTTGTTTCAGCTGCTCTCGTTCTCACAGCTTAGTAAAACAGCTTAACATGTCAACAATTATTATTTCAGACAAACTGCTTTGCTTTCTCCTGTTTCTGGAATTTTGTGTAGTAATTATGTGCTGCCACTTTCAGGAGAACTCACCCTGTCTTTAAGGGAGCAGCCTAAGAGGCATCATAAGATAATTGCACCTGTTAAGCATAAACATTTTCATTGGGGAGACATTGCCAGTTAATACACACATATTTTATGACACACAGTGGACCATAAAAGTGTACCAACCTCTTTTGAAATGCCAGATTTTTTTGTCATGGAAAAAAATGAGTCCTTAATTGTGACATATAACCTGAAGATTTCAATAAATAAAAAAAACAAACAAAAAACAAGCAAATCTTTAAGAATTACTCTTGGAAAATGTTGCTCCATATCTCAATTTTGACTGCCTTCAGGAAATAAGATGGCATTTTAACAGGAAAACTGAAGACTTTTGAGAGCCACTGCCTGTGGTCGTGTATTCCCAAAATGAATAAAAAATAAAATGTAGGCAATGTTGTCATTCTAAGTTGCTGACGTTAAATCATAAAAATCTGTGGGCTCAGGAGCCTGTCGAGGCAGGTCCTGGAGGATGATTTCATCCTCATTTCTGAACAGAAACACACCATGTGAACTTTCCTGACTTGCGCGGGTGTTCAGCTACATTCCAGTGTGAAGCTGAGTGTGCAACTTTCCTGTTCAGAAAAAAAAAAAAACAATGAAGTTGCCAATATACTGTTATAACATGAAGTTTGAACCCTTTCTTTCTGTATCATGCAGAAAGACAGGGTGGTTTTTTTAATGCATTTATCAGCTTTTGCCCTTCTTAGTTCTTAGAGCAAAAGGATTCAGTCTTGGTAGCTTGTCCGCATGTGTGGTTAACCAATGCTTTTCTTTATGCCCTGCCCTCTGCTTTACCCTAAACAAAGTGATGACTGTCATTTTTTACACAACCCAAAGCCTCCTAGCTGCATGGTTCAGAGGAGGAAATGCTGTGCCCTGCAAGTAATTTTGACATTTAGCAAAGGCAGTGGAGTTGACCAGGGAAACAAAGAACCGCAACATGGGAAACCAAACCACCCCTTTGAGGAAAAGTCTTACAAACAACTCCTACAGACCCAGACAGGCTGGGTCCAACTTTACCGGCCAACTGGATTCTGTTTGTCCACCTGGTTCTTTTTCGAATCAGTTTATAGTGAAACTAGTCTTAAGGTCTCCTCCTCCTTGGAGCTCAGTGTGATTCAGTATGACACCCACACTCTGTGCTGTTAGAGGGAGCACATCTGGAACAGGGCAAGGCAAAGACGTCTTAGCCAGGACTACATCTGGATTTCAGGTCTGCTGTTACTACAGATGGTCTCTCATGTGTATTTATGAAATTATTAAAGTTTGTTGCCAGAAAACTAGAAACACTTCTCTGCTGTTTCCTGCACTTAGCAGAACATGCGCATCCACCCCACAGAGCTTGCAGCATATACACATGGCATGGAGCATGGAGTATGGCAGTACAGTGTTGTGAAAAAAAAATGATAAAGGATTTTCCTCCTTGCATACTTCTCCTGGATTTCACTTTGAATAATTTTCCTGTCATATAATCCAAGTCTACAGTCCAAGGTCACAAACAGATGCCTGGACATTCTCCTTTTGGATTTCCTGGCAGAAATCAGAATTCATGGGTCCATGAATTACGGCAATCAAGGCCCTGAAGCAGCAAAAGCAGACCTACACCGTAACACCATCTTATTTAACTGTTGGTTATGATGGCCTGTTTTGGAAATTGTGCGTTAGTCTTATCTCAGGACGCACGTCCCAAAAAAGGCCCATCGAATATTTTCCCCAAAGTCCCGGGTATCACCAACATGTCATAAGGTTGGTTTTTGCCTTTGAAAACTCCTGTAAAGTCACTACTGAGACGCCATCATCTGAAAGCTGAATTTTGCAGTGTGTTTGTCTGACATCCAAATTTGTTAGATAATCTGAAAAGTTTGACAGAAGTAAACACAGAAAAACAAAATTTAAGAGACAGTTGCTTTTCACAGCACTGCATGTGTTTATACATGACCTAAGGATATGCACAAGCTTCCAACTTTGTCCCTAATCTGGTATTAGCATTCAATCCCGTCTGAGAACAGAAACAACTGCACCAGTGTGTTTTGCTGATACTGTTTGTCAATTACAATTTTATTAATTTTTTTTGTTGTTGCTTGCTTCTTATGTGTAAGCTGTTTACACTTTATGTCTGTCTGTTGTGTAAAAGCCCAGTTTTCTATCTTTAGTACTTTTTCCCTAGTCAACATGGGCGAATTAGCCTTACCATGTAAAAGTGAAGTGAAGATAGTTAATTCAGTAGCAAGCAGATGTAATACATTTTAATTCACACACAGAGACAACAAAGAGGCGTGGTGTTTACATTTTCTTTTTTTTTTTAGCATCAAAGGCAGTTCGGCTGTTTTTATGAGAGTGTGGAACATTTTTGTAACCACTGACGTGACTGTACTCTTGCAGATGCGGATCCTTGACAAATTCCCGATAGAAGCAGGGCAGAAGGATCCCAAGAAGAGAATCATTCCTTTCTTACCAGGTAATAAATGTTTCACTCAAACTGTCTAAGGTTCGAGTGGAAATATACCATGACATCCTCAACCACCATATACACACACCCTGTTGAATTAATGGGAATTTTTGCTCACCTCACCGGAGGAACAAGCTCATCAAGTCAGTACCATTGATTCAGTGATTTCATGCACATGGAGTCAAGTGTAGCGTGCAAACTTTTAAGGAAACCGTAGTCTAGACAGTTTACTAAAGGTGACTAGTGATAAATTCAGTTGTAATTTGATGTTTTTTTAGCTCTATTATTTTATATTTTAAAAACATACTTTTTGAAAAGAGAGTAAGACGTTTTCTGAGATCTTTGACAGCAGTCCGGGCGTCCTTCATCAAAGCTGAAGGGTGCGTGCTGGTCTTAGTGCCGTTTTGTTTGCGTCATAAGCGGGCACAGTGGCTTATAGGTTATAAATAGGGCATGGGAGTTATTAATAATAAACAATAAAGCTTTTTTTTTTTAATTCTTCTAATACAACGTTGTGATTTTCAGATCATCTGGATCATTTGTTTTTATATACTGTAAACCAAAATCATCAACGCCAACACAAAGCATTCTTGAAAACTGTCACTATCAGTTAAACAAATCTATGTCATTTATCAAATTCTGACTATTTCCATTCAGAACGGCTGTTTGTTGGCCCTCCTGCGCTGTCCACAGCTGTGCCCACCACACTGCATTGTTTTATCAACTACCATGCTGTAGCCAGGCCAAATCAATTTGTGGCTGGCCATGTTGGTAGGAGGTTAGCAGAGAAGGATTTGTCTAATCTGATAAAGTTGTTGTGGGCCAGAGCGGAGGAGAGTCGTGAAGAGATCCTTTGTTAGATAAGTCTCGCCGCTCAGGCTTGGTCCGTGTTGTTTTGATCACACTGGAGGAACAACATGGCCTGAGCTGTGTTTCTTGCAAAGGAACTGTTTGGTCAAATTTATCTTTTAGATTCTGCTGGAGGTCATCAGCCCCCGGATGAGTGTTAGAGCATAGCAATGAGGGGGGCTCTGTTTCCACTGATAAAATGTATACCTCGTTTTTTTTGTTTTCAAATCTCACAACTTTTGCTCTGTTTTTGTTCAGGTAAAGTCTTGTTCCGTCGCAGTCACATTAGAGATGTAGCTGTCAAAAGGCTGAAGCATCTGGATAACTACTGCAAAGTAAGAATCACATAAAACATTTTATTTGTTTACGGCACACACCAAATAGAGTTTGGGAAACACGCAAACGCTTGCCAACGTATCTTCAGTGCCGGCCTCAGCTTCTCTTTTTTGTTTTTATCTCCCACGTCACCAGCCTCAACAGGAAAGCAGCTTCTCTATCTGCAGTGGTCATATCCTGTCAGCAGTGTTAGTAGGACTCCTATGAAAGAAACATGGAAAACTGGGGCATGCACGGGGTTAGGAGGAATGAATCAGCAGTTGTGGAGGAAAGTACAATAATCAGCTCAGACCTGTTCCTCTTTTAGCTGTTCATCAAAAAGAATGCAGGGCAGGTGTGTTGCCAAAAGTGGCAGCTTTAACAACTTGGTGAAGCTATTGTAAAATTATCAAGTTAGCTAACAAGCTTTGACTGAATCTCGGTCAAACTGAGATGTTTGCGTCATTTGGTCTTTGCCTCCTTGTCTTGAGCCAAAGCTGTCTTCTTTTCATCTCTGGTCTTTTCATCTACCTCAGTTAGCAGATACTAGCTTACTTCAGTTTCGGTTGAGCAGCTTCACCAGAAATGTCACAAGTCATGAATGCTTCCAATTAAATTAAAGACACATGGATGCTATGTTTGCCCACAGGCTTTGATGAAACTTCCTTCTTCCATTTCGGAAAGCGAGGAGGTCCTTAAGTTCTTTGAAACCCGACCAGAGGACCTCAACCCTCCCACAGAGTGAGTCACTGGAAATAAAATAACAGCTTTTTTTTTTTTTTTACCATAACCTCCATCTCAAAAGTATTCACTCTTCTTTAACTTTTTCACCTTGTGTTTTTATCACAAACGCAAACTGTGACTGCATTTTCAATTGCATTTTACGTGACAGACCAACACAAAGTAAAGGACATGCGAGCTGGACAGGAAAATGATGCACGCTTTACAATTTCCTTTGAAGCGTAGTGTGGATATGTATTCAGCCTCTTTTTACTTTGACACATTGATGCCTAAATAAAATTCAGAACATTCAACAACTTTAGAAGTCACCTTATTAGTAGAGTCCAGCTGTGGGAAATTTAATCTCAGGCCTATAAGTGTGGTCGATAATGTGTGGCGTAAGGTTACCACGGTACTTAAACATAAACACATCATCTCAAAGGTGAAACCTGCTGGTGGCAGTGTCATGCTGTGGGGACATTATTCTGCATCAGGGACAATGAATCTGGTCAGGGCTTAACACAGCGCAATACTGCAAGGAAACCTTTTAGAGGCAGCAAACTTTTAGCAGAGGTTTATCTTCTTGTTGAGGACAATGATGGATAACACTTTTTTTTTCTAAGAACAATTTAAATCCTGTACCATTTTTGTTCTACTTCAGATTTACGTTCTAAAATTCATTGAAGTTTGAACAAGTGAATGCTTTTGCAAAGCGCTTTAAGAGACCAAGCATTGTCTGTCGGGCTGTAAATATAATGTATGAGTGTGTTTGTCTGGTTCAGCAGCCGGGAATGTTTTTTATTTGCGTTGACCCCATCTTGATCCTCCGGCTTCATTTTGTATGAAATGATGGATTGATTCTGGTCCAGAGTCACTTTATTAATAATGATGTCACGGGGGTGACATATGATGCCAGAACAAATGAAGAGAGATCAGCGGAGTCATACGATTCAGCCAGCTCAGGTCTGAGGGCAGATAAAGGCCTCAGTCAGATTGTTAGTCATGCTCAGTTCAAAGTCAAAGAGTGGGAGCAATTACAGTACAGACTGACTGCAAGATTTCTGTTCTTTTGTACATGTTTTTGTCTTTCAAACTTAACCTCAGATGAATTTAGGACATATATTAGGGATTGTACTGACTCAAAATAAGACTTCTCAGCCACAACCAGGCCCACGACCTCTAACCTCGACTAGCCATGCATGTTAATCCCACTTCAAAGTGGGACCCTCCTGCAGTCTCTGAGACAGTCCAGCCCACCTTAAGCTGAGAGGTGCAAAAGTCATTTCACCCATATTACCCATGCTGGAGCGCTACCACTTAAAATGACTACTCATAAGAATGACGTATGAAAATCTGTTTGTGATTCTGCGGGCATGCCCCCTGTAAGGTGCAATTCAACATAGTGATTATAAGCATGCTTTACAAATCAGTGAAAATGTCAGATAACAGCTAGTTTTTCCAGTTGCACCGTCCACGGTTAACACTGTCAGAAGAAGTCGTAAAAATCAGGTTGACTTTAATCCTATCAGTGTATTGGATTCACAGTTAATAGGCAAATAAACCCACCAGCTTCAGTACATGTGTGCTATTCTTGTTGGATTCTGCCACCTAATGTTCAATGGACAAACACACATAATTCAAGAGAAGTTGTTTTTATACCCATCTAACACCAGAGGGAGCTGCTGAACAAGCAAGAAAAGCAAGAGCAATCTTGGCATTAAATGAAATAAATATAGGGTACTTAATGTGGTAAGAAGCACACCTTGCATATTTTATAAAATTTATGGTAACATTGCTAATAAGGGCGGCGGGGGGGAGGGAAATACATTTTAACTTTGCCAAAACATGCTTTGGTGTTTTGGCAAAGTTAAAAATGATCTCAGCTCAAAGTGAAGTCTGATCTCAGCTTCCAAATGTTATTTTGTTATTGATAAATAGTCTATAACAGTATAAAAGGTGATTGTGGATGGAGTTCTGTTGCTTTAAGTCTTATGAAAAGTTGTTGGTGAAAATGCAGCTAAATTAGCATAATAATACTAGATTATTTAAACATGTTTAATAGTGGCATTTATTTAATATTTGAATGCGTTTGCAGGGAAATTGTAAGATGAATAAATAAAAATAACTGAATAATGGGTCAAACTGAGTGATTCTCCCTGACAGCCTGTATATCACATTAAAAGTGTGAAAAGGTGTGAAACGATTATATTGGTCTCATGGCTTTTACATCACAGAAACATGGCATTTTAACCGGGCTGTGTAAACGCTTTAGATCCAATGTATGAAGCAAATAGTGGAGGCTGTCTCCATTGCTGAGGTCAATGTTCAGGGAAATGACCACCAGGTCCTTCAAATATTTAGGATCTGGTATTTAAAGGTTAAAAGATAAAATGCCAAATTGGTCTATATTTTAACTTGTAACAATCTTAGTATGCAACTAAGCTCTGCATGCATTTTTAGTGAACTATTGTACTATGATATTAACCATATGTTTTTTTCAGATTACGTACAAATAACTCAGTTTAAGCATTTATTTTGTTTTGCAACAGTTCTGTTTTAATTTGGCAGCGATGTTTCCGCGCTGACATCAGTGTCCGCCCATGTCCAAGATTTGCTTCAACTGTTGGCAACTTACTCCTGAGTTTACTGGGATTGTGTGTGTGTTTTTGTAGCAGCGCCATTACCTCCTCACACAAAAACCGTCCATCGCACGTTCTCTCTGTGCACATAGTCGCTCTGCGTTATCACCGTGATTTGCAGTTCAATGATGTCGACCTGTTGACCACAGAGATTAGAGGTTACTCCTGCAGAGGCAAATCTGAGGTCACGCCTGGGCGTCTCTGTATCATTGTTATGTAGGTGGACAGACACATACAGTTGCTGTAAAAAAAAAAAAAATATGAGAGGAGGGCTAATATCTCACACATTCCTTTCTAGCAGGCCCACCTATGAAGAGTTAGCTGCAGGCTTGTACAAACATAAGGTTTCTCAATATGCAAGAAGGGTTTGGACTTTTAAAGATACTGACATATACACAGTGGAAACAAGTCTCTGCTGTGCTGGTTTGCGCTAAAAACGGGCACAAAGTCTTAAAGAGTTCAAAGAAACTTTTCTCCTTAGTCCTAACGGTTAGAATTAGGAAGAAAATGCACAGAGCCTGAGCTGTGTGCTCAGTCTCCTCCTGGGAGGAATATATAACTCCACCTCGGAGCTTGTGCTGAGGGTCAGACGTAAGCAGAACAGGTCAGGCATTTACTTCATCCTCAGCTTTTTTCCTCCAAAGCCTCAGTTTTACCTCCACCCAAAAAACACACAATGCATTTCTGATTTCCTTCCTCCATGTAAAAATTACAACTGCATGGCGGTGCTGCCACAGTGTGATTGAGTGGCATGAATAGTATTATATAAAGCGCATCATTTAAGCTTTCTGTAAATCTGAACAATATTTGCATATTTTGTTTTGTATTAAGTTTCTGAATTTTGTTTGAAACAAAACATTGCACATTTGAGTTTGAAGTTGCACTGTTTTCTTTTTTCTACATTCTCTTTATGAATCTTGTTCCTGATATTTTGTTTACACAAGTGTTTAATTTGTGTATCTATTGTAGAAGTATCAAATGTACTCACAGATCTGAAAACAGTGAAGTCTTTGGGAAAAATAGTTTAAACTGACTTATTTTTTGTTTGAAAAAAAAAACCCTTATTTATTTATTTGTTCAGATTTGCAAATTATCCTCTAAAACGTTTTCAAAACCTTACAGTGATCAAACTGTTTTAATCTGAAAGGCAAACTTTGAGTCAGCAGCAAACTCCATTTAAAAGAGTGTTATTGCAGCCTGTTAGTCCTTAGGTTAGTGTGTTTACAAGACTGGAAAAGTACAACATTTCTGATCACCATGTCCCTGGTCAGAGGCTATTGACCAGCCGATTTGTCAGTGTTAGAGATGGGTCTTTATATGACCCATCTCTGTATAAAATATATATAAAAACTCTACAAATAGTTTTTTTTTTAAGCCATATCAGAAGTGTAGCATCATCATCTGGCATTAGTAAAGTTTCTTTGTTAACTGAAGATGATAAGCGTGCCACTACGCTGGCAAATGTTAGACAAGTTTTATCCAACCATGTGCTCATATCCTTGACTGGCCTTGGCTCCGGTCCTGCTGCTGGCCTCTCCAGAGAGCCAGGTGTCTGTTTCCATCTGTGTCAAACCTCAGCTTCTCATCACTCTCCTCTCCGCTGCCCAGTTCACTAAATGAGGAAGAGCAGTCATCCCAAACTTCCGAAAATGGTCTTGTGGTTTGAAATATTTACCTGTTCCCACCTCATGATCTACCCCCATTTATGTTTATGCAGCTTAGGGGATGAGGAGCGATCACTCAAACTGAGTGGACAGAACCTTAATGAGGAACTAATTTATGCATTTGTCATGTAGTCATTTTGTGTTTCTGACTAATTTTAGTAATTGCAAAATAATTGCTGTGTAACTCCTCTGGCACAGCTGGAGAATAAATGACAGACATCAAAAATGATCTCTTCTGAATGAGCTAATGCTGTGCACAAGCAAAGCAAGAAAACACACTTTCCATATTTGATTTAACGGGTGCAACATTTAGAAAGAAACCTAAGAATTAATAAGTACAGAACTGTATTTCACCAATCAAGGTTTAAAATATTTACTTAAAAAAAATCTAATGGAGACTTTTCTGTCAATGGATTTGCTATTTCTAGTCACACACTGACATTTAGAATAAGCATAGTGAGTGGAAATTTGCTCCTCTTTGACTTTAGTAGGCTAAAGAACAGAACAGGTTCTCTCACTCTAATGATCTGAGTGTAGCCACAGTGTGAACTCAAGAAAGAAACCTTTCACATCAGAGCATGAATGGGACTTCACAGGGAGATATGACACTGTTATCCGGTCAATAAATGCCGTTCTGTTAAAACTAGGCAGCTGCACGGCGCTGGCATCTAATATTAGAACCGATATAATGCATTTACACATGGTATGCTGGCTGAAGTTTTGCTTTGGCTCCGTTTTTGGCATCATTACTGTACGACTCACCCATTTCTGTCCCACCCGGACTCCCTCCCTTTGGTCGTGGGTCAAGTTCTGCATGCATTCTCCACGAGGGCTTGGCTGATAGTTGTGTGCCAACTGCACTCGGATGTTCTGCATTAAGAGGTTCAGATGTAACTGGTTACCAGATTGATCCAGTTCGATCAATGTTCGCTCCCTCTGATCATGGTTCTCTGGTGTTGTTTCTTTTTCAGAGACTGTGGAGGATCTGGAAAACGGAAATCAGGTAAGAACATCTCTGAGCCTTTGCCATTAATGTTGGATAGACTATTTGATTTGCTTCTATTGACAGTCTGGCATTGAGGTCATGTTGTAGAGCTAAATTAAATGTATTTTGCACAAAAACTTAAATGAAATGTTGTTCTTCAGATTACGATTCACATACTGGATATGTAATACTCTATGGTCTTCTTGGCAAAATGCACAAGAGGGATTGTTAAAGAGCTGCATCAATAGGAAGCCTTTGCTGTGCATAAACCTAAATGTAAACGAGTCTTTAATCAAAACCCACTGCTTTGGTCAGATGAGACTAACTGCAACAAACACTCCAGTTGTGCCATAAAAAGTCATAGTGGAATCTGATAAAAAAACAAAAAAAAAACAAAGAAAAAAATATAAGACTATTGATGGTGAAAGGTCTATGAGCTTGTAGGCCTGTTCTGCAATAAAAGCCTCACTATCTTTACCTTGGTTCAGCTCTGTTTACCAAAGTAATTATCTACATTAAGTTAAATTAAATAGCTGATTATTATTTTTTTAAGATTAACTGTTGAAAAAAATGTTGGCACGTCACCACCATTAATTTCTTTAAGGGATTATGATGTTGCAGGAATATATAATGCTAAATTGTTATGGACACAAGTTTTTTGTTAGTGGACACTATTTTCTTTTTTTTACATTTCACTTCTGAACTGTTTAATACAGTGCATAGAGACCAAGACCACCTGTTAGTGCTTCTTCATTTCCTCTGCCTGCTATGGCTTTTGGGTTAACCTTGCTGTGTGTGTGTGTGTGTAAGAGAGTTCAAGGAAGGCAGAGAGTGTGACTCAGCTGAGCATGGGGGATATGAGCGTAGGAGTCAGGAGGAAAAGTATGAAGGCAGTTTAGTGAACAGCTGTGCAGAGTTTGCATGTTTGTATGTGCACGCTCTTGCATGTGTGCAGTCTTAGAATACCCACATGTATTACTAAATTAAACGCTCTTCTGCAGTCAGATGGAGCTTCTTACGCCATCCTTTCTGTTACGCGCTGGAGCTATGAAGGCCTGCGTCGTAGCTGGACCATAAAAGTTTCAGTAGGTGAAAAGTGGACACAACTTTGCTCTTTTTTTGTGGGTGAAGAGGTTTAGTTTTCACCAACGTGAAATAAAAACCCCTACCTTATTTCAGTATTCATTCCATTGCTTTGAGGCGGTAGATGATGGGGGATTCCATCCACATAGAGAAATGGAAAAATTGTCTTATTTCAGCTGTGCGTGTGTGTGTGTGTGTGTGTGTCTGTGTGTGTGTGTGTGAGAGTATGTGTGTGTTAAGCCTATATTCAGCCTGTGGAAGCTATCAGACCTGTAATGTTAAAAAATCCTTGAGCCATTTTCCAGTGCTTCTCACTGCTCAGCTCATATTAATTAGTCCTTAATGGTTAATGGTCAGTAATGAAAACAATGGTGAGAACACACAGCAACCTAGTCCTAAGATTTTGTTCCTTTTGTTCTGGCTGTTGTAATTATTTGATTTGGAAACATTCACCGTAGTCCCCTTTCTGGACATTAGTGGTTTAAAAGTAATATTTCCCTTTTAAAGCAGGATAGCAGATAAAGTGAGTCTGTGGTGAGTTTTTTTTGCTGTACTTGCAGCTTATAGGTTCCATAATTATATGGTGCTGGGGTATCCAGAAGAGTTTCCTGAGCCCCTGCCCTGAGGAGGAGAATGTAGCTTTTCACCACAAAACTGTGAGTGGTTAGAGGTTCAGCTCTGTTTACCTGGCAAGCAGAGGAAATCGGAGAATCACTAACTCAAAGCTGATAATTCACTTTAAGCTTTCAGTCCCTTTGTTGCCATGACAGTGTTTTCATGTGATTTGTTGGTGTCAAAATTAGGATTGAGATTCGCATGGTATGCTGCTACCATATGAATCTCATTTGGTTTCACCCTGCCCAATTTAAAACAACAAGAAAAACCAAAAGAACAAGATGGATAAAGGAATTTAATGATGGGCTGCAGTGGTGCAGCTGCAAGGCCAAACGTCCTTGGTTCCAATAGCAAACAAAGCCTTTCTTCACTTTGTTTATGTCGCGTCCTCTTACATTCGTGGGTAATGTCGGGGTACTTTGGCTTCCTTGCATAGCCCAAAAATCTGAATTTTAATTAGTCTCTAAAAATCACCCTTGGAGACCCTGCATAGCCACTTATAAACAATGGATGGCAAGTATGATGTACAGTTTTGCCTAAGTCTGCAAATTTGCATCATACCTAAATTTAACCACTGACCTGTCCAGGACGTTCTCTTGCCCAATGACCACTGGAGTTAGGCACCAAACTCTGTGGTACAGACGATGGATGTATATATTTTTCTATGTCATGCATGTGGTTAAATGGAGCAGCTGAACATGCAACTAATGACAACACAGAAATACCAGAATTGGAGCAAAAACTATTGTCTTGTTTTATGGCAAACCTTGAAACCAGCAACTGCTAAGTAAAGTCTGTTTGAGATTTTCTAAAGGTGGTGAAATGAAAAATAGTTTATATAAACAGAGACTTAAACACATTTTTTGTTTGTTTTTACAGGTCTCAATTATTGTTTTGAAGTAAAACTTGACCTTTTTTTTTTTTAAAAGTTGAAACAGCCCAGGCTTACCGGTGCATCACAGCCGTCCTGCCGTTTTATGGAGATCTTCTGCATCCTTTCCGGCATATAAATGAGCGTTTAGGCTTGACTGCTTGTTAGCATAAATCATTGTCAGATGACTGCAACTGATGAAGAAACATGCTGTCATAACAGCTGTACAGGTCTGAGGTTCAGGAACATCGTGTCATCTTCGAAAGCGTCAGGGTTTTTTTTTTTTTTTTAAATATGTGACTGTCAAACAAAAGTTAGATCCTCAGAAGACGCTTGGGGAAAAAAAAAGTAGGAGAGAAAAAGATCGGAGTGCTTGGGGGTGTGTAGTGCATGTGAAAAGCAGCTGGAGAGGAGAGGACAGCCTACGTGGCAAGTGGGGACCATGTTGATGCACTGTCAGTGCAAGACTTGCTGCCTTTGTTTTTGCTGCAGATCTTTGGAGATGGCTACTGTCTGTATACAGCACAGAGCATGTGGTTGTTTCTGTGTCAACTGCATGCTTGTAGGTGGGGGCAGGGTAATGGGTCAGACACTGGGTGGGTCAGGAGGTCTGCATGTTTGTTTGTATTTGCAAATGGATGCGATTGCAAACTAGAGAAGGAAGTCATTAAGCTCAGTCGGTTTTTCTAAACGGCTTTGACATCCAGCACTCGCTTCTCTCCTTTTTCTTTTTTTTTTGGAACAGCTGCAGATTCTGGCTTGTGCCACCATATTTAGTTCTGTTCAAACTTTTGTCACATTTTTACGTCTTTTGTGTGAGTGAGCTGTTAAATAGTTTACATGCAGAAGTAAATGACGGGTTTCATTACGCCCGGTTAGCTGAAGAGCGGGCCGAGCCGGAAGATGATAATGAAGGAAGCCTAAACCATATCTTTCCTCCACTGTCATAGGGAATGTGATATCTTCATCAAACAAATTGGCTGAGAAGGAAGTGCTGACAAGAATGCAGCAAAAAAATATTCAGATAAAGCGTGTGGCTGAGACGTGGGCACAAAACAATGTTCTGGACTCCATGCAGATACCACAGATGGACTAGCCGATGCATACAGATGTTTCCATCTTAAAAAATGGAGCAGTAAACGTCGTGCTTCTTGCTGACTCCAGTATTTACTGCTGTTTTCCTTCTAGTTATTAGTTTTCTTCCCAAATAAATAAAAAAAAATACAAAGGGACTGATCAAAGTGGTGCGGCCAATTTCGAACCTCAGCATGTTAATTAACAGCCTTCAAAATATGTTTTTCCATTAATCCGACCGTGAACCGTCGTTACTTCTTTATGTTAGGGGCAGAGACGACGTCACACCATCTACTTGAAAGGAAGCAATAGTTGTTAAACGGGTGTTTTACTCTTTGAAACGAGGACAAATTGATTTGGAGTTGACGTGTTTATTTGTCTTTGGTATCTTATATTAGGGAACAGCACAGCTACCATAAATCTGTAAACATCACACTCTTTGTACTTCCTTTATTCTGAGTTTTCCAAACGACTCCTAATATTTCCAAGTCCATCTCAGCTTACAAGAAATAGAAATTGAATACTCCAAAGTTGGCTTCTTTAGCCCCTTTTTGTTCAGCTTGGCTTTCAATCTACTCCCTTCCAATTATCCCCAGCTGGATTAGTCTTCATTTGCAGTTACTGCGCGGTTCTTCCCCATTTTTTTTGGAACCACCTCAGGGGAAGGACAAGCTGGACTGAGCTGGGTGTTGCACGCAAGTGGTTCGATAGTCAGCAGACTGCACTCGTTTCTTCGCCTGTGAATTTACGTCAACAAAAACATCTCCACCTTCAATCCGCGATGAGACTGCGGTAGTCGGCGAGGCGGTGAGCTGCAAATCGATAATTTCATGGCCAAACCCTGTGATCCAAACATTTTTGATAATTGTTACAGAATACAGCAAAGGAGAAACTGGATGCATAAACCACAGTTTTTTTTTTATTTCAACATCTTACAGCTTGTGTGGACCACCTGACTTAATTTTTAAGCTCATGTCTAATGAAAGCTAACTCTGAGTCTTTTTCCTACATTAACAACCTCCACACCAAAGACAGTTATTGCTAACTCTGGAGGCACTTATGTGTGGTGCATTCACTGATCAAAAAAACGGTTTGATTTTTGAGTTTTCACTAAAATTCAAGTGGTTTGCTCGGTGCATCTCACAAACTAAAAATAAATATTTGTGATTAGTAAAGAAAATTGTGTGTAATATTCCCAACCTACAGCATCCGTTATAAGACTTGAGAGAGAAATTTCTCTATAATCTTTGAAATGATGATCGAAACTACATTTAATGTACTAAGCTGAAACTGCTGTCGGGTTTTCATTCTCTCTTGTTAAAACTGAGCTCTGGTTAGGAGGAAGCTCTCTCCTCCCTTAAGCCAAGACCAGGCCCCATACTGGCTTCTCTGTTTCTGATAAGTGACCATTTGTCGTACCAGACTCCCTCCCTGGAGGCAGAGCTGAAGGGTCTCGCTCAAAATAGTTTCAGGACAGAAGCGGTTTTGTACGAGAAGAAGAGCTCAAATGTGTAAGGCTTTTCCAACGTGCAGTTGCGTTACAGTCCACGGTCATAAATTTTAAGAAAGAATCGAATAACCTGAACACACGAGTGTCAAACTGTGTCAGCTTCGTATGTTTTCCCATTTACTATTAGTTTATATTAACTGTCAACTGAGCCATGATGCTTTTCATCAAGTCCCAACCATTAATTTGTGAGAAGGAATCATTGTATCTCTGGCGCAACCATGTGCAGTCTATCTTATTTTCCCTTCTGAGTGATTTTGATTAGGTTGATGGTGTTGACTATTGGTATTATTATAGCAAAGAGAGACAGAAAGAGAAAAAAAAATAAAAAGATGAAACTACTATGTTGCACGATCTGTTTTAAGATCCAGTTGAATTTGAAGATATTCCATATCTGCTCCATGTGAATGAAATCCTCTTCAACATATTGAACAGTGAAGTAGTTTCCCTCTCCCACCAGGTTTAGGTCTGGAGCAGGTTAGGTTTTTAGTAAAACTTTAATGTCTTTAGACTGCAAAATACGAGTTGATCATCGAATAATAATAATAATATTCAATAATATTGCTTCTGTTTCGATTGTGTTCTGTCCCCCCTTCTCTTTTCGGGGAACACATACTGATTCAGTGACACGAGTACATCTGTACTACATTGATCAGCAGATCTGTGTCTCCTTCTAATCCAGCTGCACATATGCTGCCAATGAGTCAAACAAAGGCATTACGCTTTGCTAGTTTTTACTACTCTTAGCTAAATTATTCCTCCATAGAGATTTTCTGGGGCTCAAAATGTGGAGTTAACACATGCAGACTTTCAGGTCCTAAACAAGAAAAAATGAAAACAAAACAAAAAAACAAAAAACAAAAACGTAACAATACTTTGGAATAAAATTGTAACATAAGTCTCATGGTGATGAATCATTGCAACTCTCAGTGGTTATCATCTCCGGATGGAGCTTATGATGGAGCGAGTGTTTGAGGGTGGGAGTTGGATGGAATTAGGACCTTTGGGTGTGCCGGGGTGGGAACAGGAGACACATTTATAAAGCTGAGTGAGGACGGATAAGGAGAAAGTGGCCTCGAGGAATAAATATCGGAACTCAAGACGAAACATTTTCTGAACATAAAGCTTGTAACGTTTGAGAACTCCACATTCAATACAAAATGCTTGATGTTTTCAGATGAAGGTCAGTGTTTCCTTAAGGTATTTGTTCATGCAGCTATCAGAAATGTAGAGTCTGAGAGTTTTATACAAAGTCTGTTACTATGTGGGCCATCTTAGCAAACAAGTCTTTGAAAAATTGAATGATTAAAGTTTTAAAACTTCACAAATGTGTTTGGCATTAACAGCAATACTCACCTGTGGTCTTTTTTGAAATGGTTAGTTTTGTGACAAATTTGACCTAGGTCATGTCCGGGGCTGTTTTCACTCACATTTTTCCTCTCATATTTTCTTCTTGTTCTGGCTCTGTCTTCCTGCTGCTGCAAAACATTTCATTTCCTGAATGAGGCCAAAATTTCAGCTTTTGCCTTTCATTCCTGTTGACTTTGCTGACAAAGTCTTTAGTCCCTCTCCTCTGGCCTCACATTTCCCACCCATTTCTAACAGCATTAGTGAATCTTTTGAGAAACAAGCATAATTTTATTACTTTAATTCCACTTACTTCATAAAATAATGACTTATTTTTACGTGTCCATTCTGTGTGTAATTATTCCATATATTTCACTTAGTGAATTTAGTTACTGAAATAAGTTGACTTTTCAACTGTATTCCCGATGTATGAAAAATGATATGTAAGTCTCAAATTTCACTGAGTCATTCAAACACACAAACCAACTCGAATATAAACCCTCCCAGTGTAGTTCTGACATGCTTAGGGCCATTGTCCTGCTGGAAGATGAACTTCCTCCCCAGTCACAAGTTTTGTTCAGCGTGTTTTCATTCAGGATTGCCTCGTATTTAGTTGCATCTTGCCAACATCCCTGAGCAACGTCCCCACACTGTCTGTAGACAAGCATCCCCATAGGAAGTTTCTGTCTCATTTTTTTTCTAAACAAATGTCAAAGATCTTCACAGATAAGCTGTACTGATGATAGTTTCCACACAGGCAGATGGACTTTATTTAGGGCTTTAGAGTGAAGATGGTAAAATACGCACCACACCTTTCAGATTTTTATGATTTTTTTTTAATTTTTTATATGAAATCCCAATTAAACTGAAGATGTGCAATGATGTTTAAGGAGTATGGATACATTTGCAAGGCACTGCACTTGCATATTTTCTTTTTTACTGCTCTGGGAAACTTACTGATCTTGAAAAGAATAAGGAGTATTCAAAATAAAGCCAAGAAATAGTTAAATATCAATTTAATGTCAATAATCATCTCTTCGTCTTAACAAATACATTTGAGATGCTTTCATATTATATGACAGTGAACTGACTGCAGCACACTCTGAAAAAACTAAATACACTGCTCTAAATGGGCAATTATTGTATATATTTGAAAACTGGTGACGTTTATAGGGTTTATCAGCATTTGAGTCACAAGTCACAATAAATTGTAAGTAAAGTAGTTGTCACATTATTTACTGATCAAGTAGTTTTTCTTTTTTTTCTGCTTCCAACTTTGTGGTTTGTCAAAACATCTTGCATAGATAGGCCATCAGAAACCACAGCCCAACCACAGTAACCGAGTGTCAGACTCTTTGGCAGCATTATTCAGAGAGATGCTGATGAGGCTGGGTTTGTAAGGTAATAGCTCTCCCATATTGTAGATAGAGTTCACAAAAAGAAGAGTGAGGCTTCGAGTCTTTTTTTCTTTTTACTAGAGTGGACCTTAGATCTTGAAATAATAAAAAAAAATAAAAGCAATTCTTTCTGAAAGCAGTTTGTTCCAATCCTTCCTAAATAGCTTCAGACCCACAAACTAATCACTGCAGAGTGTGGCAAGTGTGATGAGTATTGGCTGAACTATGTAGCATTGCTAATTTTATCCACTTGCAGTGCCTCACAAAACTATTCCTGCCTTAACTTTTTTATTTATTTATTTATTTATTTATTTTTTTTTTATTTGTCTCATTACATCCATGAACTTGGTGGAATCACTGGTGGAAGCTGCATAACACTTGATAGAGATTTACCTTCCAACAGATAAGTAGCCCTCAGCTACAACGGCTGTATGTTTAGAGCAGAGTATATTCACATCCTGCAAAGGCCCAGTCAAAGTCCAGACCTACAAATAGGACTCTGTGTCAACACTCAAGAGTTGGTCACAGATTTTCTCCATCCAATCTGGATTAGTTAGAGCTGAATAAGAATAGGCACACGTTGCAGTCTGTAGATGTAAACAGCTGGTAAAAAGATTCCCCAAAAATCACAAGTTACCGTTCACTCCACAGTTATACACAGCTTTGTGTTGATCAAGCAAATGAAATGCCAATCAAATACATTACGGCTTGGCGAAATACTAGAAAGTTCAACAGTGTATTCTTGCATTATACGACTACAGTTCTTAAGTCGTATAACCATTATGGCAGAATGATGTGTTGGAAGTAATTTTTCCACTTTAATCAAGTTTCTGAAACTTATCACAAGACGCAATATTTCACAACTCAAAGTGAGGCTCTGACACCAGTGATGGGAATAAATCATGTGCCTTTTTCACATGTTATTGTCTCACAAACTTCAAGGTACTTTATTGGAATTTTGTGATTATGAATAGTTTAGTTCAAATTTGTGAATATAGTGATGATGTGCAAAGATTTCTGTTCCATGATGCCTGTAGATGCTGTCTGCGGTGGTATGTAGCGGTGTGAGGAATCTGTCTGCAGCAGTAGCTTCTTCTGATAGCAGCTTTGAACTTGGTGTCCAGCTGAAGTTGCTATTAACAAACAGTTTGAACAAAGCCTCAGCAGGTCTACATTTCCACATTCCTGTAAAATTCATTCAGCGATGGTTATTTTAAAGGATTCTTCATTACGACGTCTTCAGTGCAGCCCAGTTAATGGAACTTGACACTAGCAGATGACGATAAATTGCTGTATTAAAAAAGTTGCATGCTGTTTAAATGGCTCCACAAATCCAAACATGTCTTTGTTCTTTTTTGAGAGGTCACTTATCTTATTTGCTTACGAACCAGAAATCTGGCGCAAGGATGGGTGGTGAGCCTGTCAGGAACACAGCAACAAAGCGAATGAAAAGCGGAGTCACTGCCAGCGTTTATATGGTTAACTTAGCGATGTGGCGAGAAGAAAAGTTCTATTGGCTGGGCTGCATGCTGGAGTCAGAGCTCTAGTGTTTCACAGAGCCACAGGTCCACCCCTCTGTGCAAAACTCCAGCCCCTTCATCTGGTTCCATTTAAGGACCCTAGTGCCGACTCTTATGATTGGCTTGCACCACCCCCCTACTCTTCCTCCAGCTCCAACCCCACTGAGGAGAAGGAGGCTTTTTAGCAGATGGTTTATTTTCCAAGGGAAACTATTTCTTTCTCAGAAATTTCTGTCCTGTCTTCAGTTGGCTTCAGCTCTCTGTCCTCTATCTGCACTGCTGTTGCAATTCCTTCAAAAATATTGTGCTTGCATGCCCAGCTGCATCTGATGACCTGGGGAAGGACACTTTCCCTTCAGCAAAAACAGAATGGATTTTCGCCTGTAATGGCCTGATCACTTTCTTTTTGAAGTTCTTCTCAGAGAGCTTCAACTGCTCTGTTGCCCTTGATGTTCAGCTAGATGGGGATGCAGCTCTATGGCTAGGCTGCAGGGAAAATGCACCGAACCCTGTGAATACTGCAATTGGCTACACAGACAGAGGGGTCTATGGCACAACGGGTGTCCAGCAGCCGTTCTCGTGGACCTATGGCTGGCAGCTGGCTGACAGCATGTTTTTTCCCGTCAACACCAGGTCTGGACGCTTCGGACCCCATGCTCCTGGAACAATACGTGGTGGTGGCCAATTACGAGAAGCAAGAGCCTGCAGAAATCAGTCTCCAAGCGGGTGAACTGGTCGACGTCATTGAGAAGAGCGAGAGCGGTGAGTAATCAAAACAAAAGGCGCCATGTGTTGCTACGTGTATGTCAGGCTCTGACTGACAGTTCATCAAATATTGTGTGCTCCTCCCAAGCTATCCCCCTCACCCGTTTTCTACGAACTTTGATTGTTGTTACTCATCGCCATCTGGATGCTTTATTTGGCTCGAACTTAGCCCTGTTTTCTTTTTTTTTTAACCACTGTTGGTTTTGGCCGGGAGCCAAAATATTGCCTCTGGCAAGAGGAATGTCTTCCAGACTCATATTAATTATTCTTCCCCACTTTAATGGGAAGCCAGAAGGACATGCCGGGTTTACAAATGCCAGCTGCAGAGAGCCCTTAGTCAGCTGTTTAACCTCTGGAAAGAGCCCAGAGACAGAGTGAAGATGCTGTTTTAAGGTGCACATGATTCAGTGTTTAATGAGTTGCTTGCAAGCTCATTTGATTCAAATAATTTAAAATAACAAATTGGCTGTGACGTGTTTAGATCACAATAGACACCAGTAGTTACTTTGAATTACTTTGAAACAACAAAAACAAACAAACAAACAAACAAAAAAAAAAACAAACAAGAGATGCACCAATCTGAATTTTGTGGCTGAACTTTGGCAGTCTTTAGCATCTTACATTAGTGATTAAAAAAGCAAGCATGACTAGAAGCACAGCCCAACTGTGTATTTACCAGAGTAGCGGCGCACTCGGTCTGTTTTGCACCACCGACTGGCCTGTTGGATCACGGACTGGCTGGGTGGGTGGCATCTACTGTGTAAAAAAAAAAAAACTATGACAGAGAGAACTGGGGGTTGTCCTTTCTTCCTCCAGTTTAGCAATGATACAGAATACAATAAAACCTTTTTGCAATGCCACATGCTGGACAAGTTTACCAAGAGGAACAGACAGATGTTACAAAGAAATGTGCAGTTTTTTCCCCCCACAAATACAACATTTTCCCATTGTGATTGTAAAGGAAATGGAAATTATATTTATTCTTCTCCTGGGGTGCAGCACTAAAAGACTGAAGACTGAATTCTTACCTTAACTTACCTTAAGAACCTAAGTGTTAACAAGAGGGTTGTTAACATTTTCCAATCCAGAATCCTCCATGGCAGACAGGAGTTGAAAGCTGAAAAGGAACAAAATGAGCAATTATCTACTATAAGGCTTGCTCTCTCTCACTCTCACACAGTCTGCTGACTGCTGACATGTTTCAATAGGTAGAAAATAAAGTTTATTTTGTAAATAACTTTTTAAATCTCTTCTTCACTCAGTAACAATATTCACACCAAAGACCCTTGATATTAGTGTGATGTGTTTAATGTTCTGAAAAAACAACAACAACAACAACAACAACAACAACAAAAACATTTTGAGTTTTTGACCAGGCCAGTCACCAGTTATAGCCGATCAGATTGTAAATCATCTGATTCTGGTCAACAGCTGATTTCTTTGTGCTTCTCCACAAAAATGAAGAAAAATAAAAGAAACATACAAAGCTGACAATTGCATTAGGTCTACACATATCGACAAATACATGCTCCAAACCTGGTCTAAGCACCTGCCTGACTCGCTTTCTTAAATGTAATTCCTAATACAAAGCAAAAGAGCGACTGCAGAGTCAAAAGGCCTGGTAACAAGGTCTGACGTTCAGCTTTAACGGTCTGCTGAGACAGTAAAACAGTAATGGGAATCATGTGTTCCTTCGAGCCAGAAAGGAGAAACAGAGATGCAGCAGGAAACTGTGAAGAAGAAGGCATGCTGACCTGCCTCTTCAAGGTGGGTGTGAGTGCCACACTGGTCCTTGTGGAAAAAGGTCCACAGAGGTGGGTTACTTTAAAGTGTCACATGTTCCGCCTTCGGGTTTGTGGATTTGTTATTCCTCTTTGCTCCAGTTGAGTTTCAGCCCCAATGGGGAGCCACAGTCGGGTGGATATTCCTGCACCTTAATACTCCAGAACTTCTGCAATGCCTGACATATTAGCAGATCATCTCCTATGGGGTTGCAAAGTGGTGAACACAAACTGTGAACCCCAAGGGGCCTCTTCTTAAAAGCTCAGAACCATACAATTTAAATTCATATTGGAAATAACTCATATAAGGCAGCTGACGAAAGCACTTTAAGACTTAAACTTTGGTTACAAGATGTCTTAGCATGAGATCTTGTGAAATTAAAAAAACACACAACAGTCGCCTCTATTTTTATATTCTTCAGACTCTATGACATTTAGACTTTTATTTTGAAGTTTTATTAAAGGAAGTTGACAAGGGTCATCCAATAAACACTTTTCCTCAGGTTGGTTGACGATACTTGTTTGCAAAAGCAGTGAAGAAACTGCCACTTTAAATTTTTTCCTTTACATTTTTATCAGGCAATGTTTTTGGAAACTGGTGGGGGAAGAAAAGAAATGATGAAATAGTGTTAAACATGATATATTTCACAAAAGCAACTAACAACATTCATAAAAACATATTTTTGTATTATTAGATACTCTTGGAGACTTAAGAAAGCACATCGTTCTTTCTTTTCTCAACCAGCAGCAGGTTCTAGGCACATTTTGGCCTCTACTTCAGTCGTAAAGATCTGTTTTGCTGTTTGGGTTCCATATGATGATCTTGCATTTGAAAGGAATAGCTGTGTAAGAGTCGCTAACAAAATAGTTTGGGATTTTTCTGGATTTCTAACTACATGTGGCATAGAAAGGAACATATTAGAAGACAGGGTTTCTAAAGACACACTAACAGTCTCTTTGACAGTTTTATTGCACAATAATCATTTTGCATGAATAAACACAACCTTTTTCTGCACTTATTCTTCCCTAAAATCTCCACACCTCCTGCAGTGTCAGTCAGCTGAAACCGCTTCATTTGGCTGGGTGATATTACGCCATATCCCTCTGCCAACACTAACAAGACCAAGTGTGTCCTGAGAAGATTTGAGGGCTCACTTGATTTAGCATCCACTTCCTCGCAGGATAAGTACAAACCCTTTAATGGTGTCTGACAGATTGCTCTGTGTAATGCACAGCTACATGGTGAATGTGCTGAATTAGAGGCACTAAAAGTGTCTGCTTCATTTGATAAAATGGGTCTCGTAGATTCTCAAGCTCTGCAGATTTAAACCAGCACGACTCTGTGTGCTCAGTGTTTTTGAATGGAGAAGAACTTCAGTAACTAGTCATGCACCCTAATTTTGCTCCTTACACTTTGCTGCAACCGCAAGGTTCAACGTATTTCATTGGAATTGTATGTCGGACCAACAAAAACAGCATTTTATTTTGAAGGGAAATAATGAATCATTTTCAAACTTATACAAATAAAAATAGGAGAAGTAGGTTGCATTCATGTATTTTTCACCTCTCCCACATTTTCGAAAGCAGTTTTCGTGGTAGTCTCTGTCAGATTTGCACATCTAAAGACTGAAAAATCTGTAAAACCTTAAAAAAAACAAAAAACAAAAACTAAGTCTGCAGACATAGTTTTTTAATTCTTACCACTGATTTAAATTGCAGTTAAACCTAGATTTTTTTTTGTTGCTATGCCATTCTAGTATACAAATATGCTTTGAATTAAACTACTTCTTTGTAGCTTTGACTGCATGCTGATGGTTGTCCTGCTGGAAAGTGAACGTCCACCTTAGTCTCAAAGCTCTCAGCTTGAGGTTTTTTTTTCAGGATTCCTCTGCATTTATCCCCATCTCCTTCATCTCCCTATCATCTGACATGCTTTGCTGTTCATGTTGAAGAACAGCATCCCCACAGCCTAATACTGTATGCACCGTGCGGATGTTGTGGTAAACTTTAAACATTTCCTTTGCCTCTCTTTGAAACAGGCCAGATTTGTGAAGTGCATAACTTATATTTGTCATATCGCCTGATTTTCCCACCTGAGCTCTGGATCTATGCAGCGTTATCTTGGCCTTCTTCGCTGTCTTGCATAGCTTCTTGGTTTAGATGGACAGCCATGCCTGGCTAGGCTTGCAGTTGTGAATAAAGGACTGAAGAGTGGTGTGTCATATGCTTGAAACTCGGGTTATTGTTTTATGACCTAACTTTGGTTTAGACTTCTTCGCTATGTTACACCTGACCTGTCTGATGTTGCTCTTGGTCTTCATGATCAGGTTTCTGCACTAATATTCTCTATAACCCTCTGGGGCCGTCACTCAACAGATGAATTGCTACACACATTATTTGACACAAAAGTTGAACTACAATTTACTTATTAGCAGACCTCTAAAGCATTATTGTATTATTTCATCACATACAATCCCGTCAAAATACATTAAAGCTCGTGGTTGTAATGGAGAAACTTTGAATAATCCAGCGGTATACATACGTTTGCATACCTTTGTCAATGGAAAGCTAAACTTTTTAAAATTATTTTTCCACCATTGAAGACCTTAACAGACATCCTGCAGTAAAGCTACTGTACTCTAAATATTGACTGCGACTGCAGCCTCATGCAGCTATCAGCCTTTTCTTACTTTGGTTAGATAACATATGGCTTTTACAGGACAGGAAATCTAGGTCAGACTTATAGGCGAGCTCAGCCTTCTCCACTTTTCCAGCCTGCTGTCCCAAGCCAAGCGAGTATTTTCCATTGCACTGCCTTGACGATACAGTTCGTGTTGTGCTCTTTGTTTCAGTTGGAACAGTAGCTTATGCAACTCGGTGGATTGTTGGGATTAAAGCAGACCGAGTTGTTTTAAATTAGATCGGTGCGTGCATGATGGCATCACCGGTTATAACAACCAGCAGAAAGATGGTTGTCAAAACATTATGTCGCAACGATCTGTGGAGATAAAACGTAAGCTTTAAATTGAGCAGTTCGCCGAAGAACGTGTTGAGTCAACGTTTTCTTCTTTTAATCATAAACTGTCTCCTTCCTCCTTCTGCTGTCCATATTATCTGCCTACTTTATGAGTGGGGAGATGTTGGCTCAGGATTAGCTTTCTGCAAGAAACTCGGACAGAAAATGGAAAAAGCACTTTGCTGCCAAAGTTAGTGGTTCAGAGAGGTTGGTTCATTATAATGGCTTAATGGATCCTCCAGGACGTCTCCTACATTTACACTCTCTGGAAAGGATGCTATCCAAATCCAGGCTAGCAGCTTTGCAGGTCAGTTCAAACACTTTAAACTCATCAGTTTTAAACTTTGCACCCTATTTAAAGCTGTCAGAAATTATAAAAATATATGTAATTTGCACATGTACTGCTAGAAAAACTGTCATAGTTGCAGACGTTTGCAATGCACCTCCAGAGCAACGCAAGGGCTTTTGCTCTCAGTGCTCTGTTAATGTTTTCTTTATATGACATGGGGTATTACACGTTACACGTTTTATTACACGTTTTCCTGAAGTCCACCACAATCTCTTTTATCTTTTCAATTAATTAACTGTGCTAAGTAATTGAAAAACCACTGCTGATAAAAAAAAGTCAAAGGTCTTTAATTGTAGCAGGACAATGGTGCCTAAGGACCTACTGGAAAAATGTTTTCAAGGTTGACTTGATTTGCTTTTCTTCCTAATAAATAAAATCATTGATTAAAAACTACTTTTTCTATTTTCTGAAGTTATTTTTGTCTGGTTTGGAAATGTTCTTTTATAACATTAAATGTGACAAAAAAAATCAAAAATCACAGCAATTCTGTAAGTGGAGAAACAATTTCTTTGACCCCTTTAAAACCAACAATTAAAGCTGCAGCTCTGGCACATTACTTTGATTTTTACAATGATAGATGAGGGGTCCAATGTGTTGAAGTGGTTAGTAATGTTTCCTTGCAGTTTTGTATTTTTGTCTTAATCAGTCTAGCCTTACACTCGTTGAGTTTGTATATTCAATGCTAGTGCTTCTTTCCTATGTTCAAAATCATGCATTTTTGGTTAATCGGTCTCTATCAATAATATGGGACACAACAAACAGTCCAAATATTATGTGGCATAGCCAATACTCTAATACTCTGGAATAAGCAATTAAGCAGTAAACAGGAGGTATCTGACTGTATTTAGGGTTATAAACGGTGTTTTTAGTTTGGGAGCTAACAATCTGTAGTATTTATTGGGTGCTCTGACACCTTCCCTTCAGCTCTTCAGAACTTAATGGAATGACAGATGTTTTGTAGTGACGAACAGTTTGTTGTCAAGGAATGTGGAAATTGTGAAATGCTGCCACTTTGCAGATTCTCGTTTCGGGGGAAACTTCAAAGCTTAAATATAACGATGTTTACTCCACTTCTTCTGTGCCGGATGTGGAGGAACAGCTAAGAGGCAACATCTTTGCTGTTTTTCCTCAAACCTTCAGTTTACCAGCTTGGTATTTGCAGTTTCAGCAGGAACATGTTTCCTTGTATAACAGAGGAAAAAACCTATAATTCTTGTCAACGACGCTTGCCAAGTGTTAAATGTCAGATTTTTCTTGTGCAGAGGTTGCCGCAGCAGATGGAAGACACATTATCCAGTCAGAGCAATCCCCATCCTTCACATTCCTTCAGGCTAACGCAGGAAAGACTAACGACAATCCAAAGAAATTAACCTTAAACTGTATTTTTAGATATGGAAAGTCAAGTGGGTGGCTTAAACCAGGCATTTCAGCCTAGACGGCAGCTTCTATATGTTGCATCTTTCAGAGGCGTCACAAAAATAGAAGTTGTAAAAGTAGTCACAGCAGTGGTCAGAAGTCCGTCAGAAGAGACAAAAACAGCTTCTCTGAATCAAAGGTTGACTAGCTGGACCTTTTTTTTTAAGTCAGTCCTTATGCTGAAGGACTGCTGTGTATCAACCAGTGGAGCCAGGAAAGCAGATGAGCCATAGGCCAAGGCTTCGTTCAGAACATGAGGGGATCCTTTCAGAAACTGGTCGAAGTGAAGGTTGCTCTTTTTGTCCACAGAGGTCTTAAATGTCGTTTTGTGTTGTTTTTGGCTCCCACCCTTCCTCGCCCCTGTGCCTCAGGTCACTGCTGGTGGGTGTGTTTGATTGCATGGTTTACCTTTTTGTACTTTCATTTCGGATCTACTGCTAATAAATGCAGACAACTTGGAAATAAATAGACTTTTTGTCTCTCCTTAACAGTGGGATCATATATCTGTAGCTCTGCTGAGCCCAGGCATTGCTCATCATTTCATGTCATAAAACAAAGTTACTGACTGTGTTCTTCTCCCATATGGAAGAGTAATGTCTTCATAGTTCAAACTTTTGCAAGGGTAGGGATAAATTTCCAAGGGTGCAGTGGCATACTGTTTTGAGCATGCAATTGCAAAAGGTGCTATATGCCATATTTGTACACCTCAATTTTTGTTTTGGACCTCTGGTATCTCCTGTCACACTAAATATTACACTAATTTAGTTACTTGCATGAATGGAATGTACTAGAAATAAATTACACTTTGAGCCTGGGATGTATTTGTTCACACGTACTATCCAAAAATGTAATTCCCAAGTTATCTTTCTCACTAGCTCTCCTAACTGCACCATAAATTGAACTTGATTTACATTTTAACTGTGCAATCAATCTTTTACTGCTGTGCAATTTAAATAATGTCTGAAGTCGGAGTGATGTGCTGCTCTTATTGAGTGTGGCATTGTATATGGGCATAATTCCTTGCATGCTGAATGTTACTGTTAAGTTTGAAGTCTTTGTGAGGACTGGTTATGTTTTTGTACCACACTCGCGAGCAAAAAAAAAACATATTTCAGCTGCCAAAACCTATTATCTCTCCATCACGCTCTGTCTGCCTTACGTCTTAGTGATGCAAGAGGAAACAAAGCTTTATGTAGACGGTGCACCAGAAATTTCTTTCTTAGAATCTGATACTCTAACTTTAACAATTTTATACTCAGTTAAACCAGCCTGCCACTATTTTTTTTTGGGGGGGTCCGGGGGGCATGTTAAAATATTCTTCAGCATGAGAAGCTAAACATACTACACAGATGCTCCACTGCTTCATAATTTCCACAGGTGCTGCTCAAAGGTTGCAGAATTACTTGATCTCCATCTTGAAGTGGCTCCGACTGTAGGCATCCCCAACATTGTTTCAGAGTATTTCAACTAAAAATCATTTGATCAGTTGGAGCCTCTCCCAGAACGCATGTACATCCCCAGATAGCCAGGTGATAAATAAAGTAAAATAAGATGGTGATATAATGGGTAAACTAAATGCCCTCTGTCCTGATGGAGTAGAAATTGTTCAGTTCTTAACTTTAGATCCCTGTAATATTTTTTCTATGTGAAACATGCAGAGAAATGTAAAATTTATAACGATGACGCCATAAGATAAGTATTTTTTTATAGAAGCATTTTAGGGTTTTAGGGGGACTTCTGAAAGTATCGCTTAAGCTTTTGTATTTTTTTTGTATGTTTCATATTTCTGAATGGATACTTTAGTATTAAGTTGTCAGACATAGATAAGAGAAAGACAAACACATCTGTTTTGGATTTTAACAAGTCCCGTCTTGTGCCATTCTTACCTAATGGCTGTGCTGTTCAATCTCAGATTCTCTCTCAGGTACCGGCATGCAGCGTAAGTTGATTTAAACTGAGTTGGTGCTCAACTGTGCTGAAATAAGTCCACTGGTGCCTTTTTAAAGCCCTTAGTTCAGAAACAGCACAGTTCTTTTGCAGAGAATTTGTTCTGTTCCACAGTATGACTCCATGTGGACTTCAGAAGTGCTGTATGGCATTGAACACACACCTGAGCTCCAGATGCACAAACTGCACGTTCTGTTTGCCAGGGGTTCACTGTCAACTCTATAAATGTCAAACTTTAAAAGCTGACTTTACTTAATTGGGTTCTAGTATGCAAAACTTGCACAGGCAAGTTTAAGTTCTTCACAGCAACCATTAATTATAAATGAAAGCACAACTGGCCTAAAACTAGCTTTATTTTTATTCATATTCATGTTATACATAACCCTATTGTTAAAGCAGGCCATTGAGTTTCCTATTGTTATACTTTTTGGAATTTGATCTTTGATTATTGTGCTATTCAAAGTACTAAACCTAAATTAGCAGAGGCTACAAATGCAAACTGCGTTTAAATGTTGAGAAGTTCTTATGATTTATAAACATAGTTGGAGTAGGATAGACCTTTAAGAGATTATCACAACATAATCAGTTTTTGACATTGTGCTTATTATAGACCAAAAGAATCATAACAAGCTAATAGCACCAGTTAATAGTGCTAATGTTTGCTTACTATTTTTACTGAGGTGGGTAGATGCAATCAGCTTCCTTATCTATTATAACTTTAGTGTGCTTGTTTATTTGAGAACACAACAACAAAAGAAATATTACTCAAACAGTGGATCACCAGCGTTCGCAGGGTTTGGAGACCACAACCACTTGCGAATAGCTGAAATCTGTGAATAACGGAGACCCCCTGCTAAAAATGCTTATGGCTGCCTGTTTTATTAGCTCACACCAAATATAAAAACCGTCTTAACAGTACCACAGAAGCTAAAATCCACGTCTTTATTATTTCTGCGCTTTGGGCCAAAGAAATGGAAAACTGCTTTGTAAGGACCAGCCAAGGATGTCTCAAGTGCTAGTCATCGTGCCAGCTTCCCAATTTTTATTATCTTTCAAATACTTTTACTAAAAATAGGCAATTTTTCCATGGATCTTTTGAAACTGCGTTCCACAGAAAAATGTTCAAATACATGAATCTGTATGTACAGAATCACAAAAGTTGCTTGCGACAGTGATTCAGTAACAAAGGAGTAATGCACCATTAGTTTTCACACCATCACTTTCCATGTTTTTGTGCAACTAAAATATTTTCAAACAATTTTTTACCATAGAAATGGCATGGCAAAATTTTTTTTTTTTTTTTTTTTTTTTTATCTTGATACCCTGCCACTGTTTGGTCCCGACTACGACTCTGTAACCACACTTGGAAAATGATAGATTTCTTCTGTCTGTTCTTTGTAAATGAAACTTAACCAGATTGAACCAAGAGTTTAACGTTTACAATTAGGAAACATCACTGCATCTTTATCAGAATCAGACAGTTGCTCTGACAGATGTAGTTGTGGAAACACTCACACTCCTTCGAGATATTTTGTTTTCTGGAAACAAATCTGTTCAGTTTATCAGAAGCAGGGAGGGGACAGATCATAACTTACTTAATCTAATTATCATTTATCTTCTGTTTCACCTTTGGGTACTCAAATGTAGAGCTGTACTCCCTCAACTCCTATAATTTGACCATTGGTCTTTCCTTTCTTGGCGTCTATAAAAGAGATCTCATTTGACATAACTGTGACACTGCATACTGTTACATTATATATTTTTTTATATATTTGAAATCTGTCATCTATTAAATAGTTTGTGTTCTGAAACATTTATACCAAGGCCCTGTGGATCATACAAGCACATTTACATGAAGGTTAACAAGTTCCAGAGATCCACGCAGACTTGAGAGCGTGATTTCATCTGAAAGTTAGGATTGTGTAATTCTGCAAAATTGCTGTCTTGGCAGCAGGAGACCCACACACAAAACAGCTGTTTCTTTTGCAATGACCTCAGTTGAGGAGTTGTATTGCTATAAAGAACACAAAATGTTAACCCTATCAGGTCTGAAATCGGCGTCCAAAAAGTAAGGATCATCACCTCCATTTCGGCCAAACCTTGTTAAAATAGGACGCAAGATGTTTGGAATTTCAAGGTGTGTTTTACTGGAAACATACAGCTTACACCGCACGGCTTCCTAAAGCTGTATCTCTATCAATTTATGCTGCCTGTAAACAACAGTAGAGGAGCACACCTTCTGTGAATTAATACATGAGGACAAAGATGTAAAGAATTTGCTTATTCCTTCTCTATAATTGTAACCTGTCTGATCTTAAACTACAAAGTTACATAATGTGCATTCGTGTTTTGGGGTATTTATTGCTTCTTTTGAGGTTCGGTGAACTTCGGTTCAGTTCGGTGGTTCGGTTCAGTTCGGTGGTTCGGTTCAGTTGCCATATGGAGGGATGGTTGAACATTATAAGCCTCTTGAATCAGTAATCTTAGATTAGCGGCATATGTTTTATGTCTATATGCGCTTTCAACCGGGGGTTTCAAATAAAGCATATTCAGACACCCGACTCTTACACAGCTTACTTTTTAAGCGGGCGAAAATGACACTTTGCAGGTAAGCATCCAGGCGCTTTGGTCCTACCCCCTGCTGAGTCATTATTATTGTGGTTGATTTCATTTGGTGTACCATAAACAGAGTTGGGTTTATGAGCTGTTAAACACTCGAGAGTTAATTAAATGCTTGCACCGACCTAATGAGCTATTGCAACATCTCAAAACTGCAAAGTCTGAAGTGATTGAAAGCGATGATGACACTGCAATTAAAAGCTAATTAATTATATTGCTCATATTTTTAAAAGGCTTTGATTTGCACTGTGGGGAAAGGGAATCGGTCATTCATTTCTTTTGATTTGAATTCTTTGGGCAGCATGATGTGTTTTGTGTGGTTTTTAGTTTCAGTCTGATTTATAGGCGTGGCATTTTGAGTCAAATCAAAGCTTTGGTTCAAAGACTGAGAATATTACATGGCTTGTTATGTTTCCGACTGTTAATAAGAAAATCTTAGAGCCAGACATCATTTCTTATCTCAACCCTCCTGGAGTGAATGGCTTACTACTGCTAAAATATTCTCAATGTGCAGCATTTTATGTGTTTTGCTGTTGCTTAGCCCATAATTTATATCCATCTGCAAGATGCAGAAACCTTGGAATTTGATGTTGTCTGGAAAAGTATGGGAAGAAAATGTCAGAGAATTAAAATATATTTATACTTTCCTTTTTTCTTCTATGACATTCCTTTTTTTATTGTATGCCTTCTTGAATACTTCCTTTGTTTCCTTCCCAATTAGTATTCCCATTTTTGCAGTTTCCATTTTTTTCCCCAAGTCTCCATATGAAAAGCGTGCCTTATGTTGTAATCTGCAAGACGCTGCAAGTGCATCAGACAAATCATTTTTTACATTCATGCCAGAGTCTATACATCAAGCTGCAAACAGATCTGGGACTATTTTATTCGTTGTCGCCACCATTGAGAACTACATTCTTACGTCTGTCAACAGAACGTCTGCGGTTCCTTTAGCTTCCAGCTTAATTTGACGGGAAGTTAATGTTATGGTTATGTTAGTCATCAAATGTTGGAATGGTGAACATATTTTGAGTTTTTATGCCGACAGCTGAATCATTCTCAGTGAAATGAGTCCACATGGTACACCCATCTCTAAAGTGGACAAGACAACCACTAATGGTGGTTTTGTTCTTTTTGACTCCTCTGGGATTACCGTGGCCATCTTGGCTCTCTCATTGAGTTGTTGAAGATGTGGTATTGTTTCAAAACCTAACCTTGTTTTAAGGTTGTCCTCAACTTTAGCTCTGATTAATGTAAAGTTATTTTGTTCACTCATGTTTTCAAAAGTCTGAGGTACATATAAGAAAAAAGCCATATTCATACTGACCAGACTCTGCTTACTAATTAAGCAACTCCTGAACATAGTTTAGCAGTTTTAGACCAAAGGGTGCTAATTACCGATGCATGCCACACTTTTCAGCTTTGTATTTCAAAAAAGTAATGAAAAAAAACAAAAGTTTTAGTTCCACTTTTCAATTATGCTCCACTGGGTCAGTCTGTTTTTTCCCCCCATTTTTCCATTTCTACATGCATTTCTTCTTTGATGTTTCATAAATGTATTAATCTCCCTTCTGCTCTTCTCATAACTGTTATGGATAATCATAAGCAACCGTAGCACTTTATACCATGAGACTTTCACAGAATACTGTACACTTGAGGTTTGGACCAGCTGTGAAAGTGTCATGGAACAGTTCTGTCCTCTTTATGGGTCGTCCACACAGCTGTCAGCCATATTGTAGTCCTGTTACCACAACAAATAGTGTGTGTGTGGGGGGTTGAGTGGGTGTGTGGCATATTAAATATAGCACTTTTTTTTTTGCCAGCTTTTTCTTTTGCAGGGATCTGTGGGTGTTTCCCAATCATAGCTTGACTCCACTTTTACTTGTTTAATTAATTCTTAACTAACAATTATTGGTAATGCACTGACAGTTTGATGTATTCTGAGTTCCTCAAGAGCCATGCAAATTATTTATTTTTTCAAAAACAAAAAGACACATTTAGATGGCCAACTTCTTGTATTTTCATAAAAAAACCAAAAAACAAACAAACAAAAAAAACCTTTTACTCTTCATATCCTCCTTTAGGTCTGTTAGGATTACCAAAATATTTCTTTTCTCTAAATGGCAGAATAACGAGATACAGTTTTTAAAGATTTTATTTTACTTTCTTTACATTTAGCTGTTTACATGCACTACTATTACTATGCATTTATGCTATCTGGGAAAGCCCAGACAATGATGTTATGAATTTGTAAGCTTATTTCAATTTGAGTTAATTGGAGGCGTAACTGTAATTAGCACCTCAAACACGTCGCTTCCTTATGTGACATCATGGAACTTAAAGGAAATCTGATAACATATCAGGAAGAAAATTGTGGACCCATCTGAAATTAGTCTTTGGGTGTTTTGCTGCAGAAGGACCGATGCACTTCACCAAATTAGATTGCATAATGAGAGGAGACTACTATGTGGAAACTGTGAAGCAAAACCTCAAGACATCAGCCAAGATGTTAAATCTTGGGTACATATTGGGCTTCCAAATTGACAATAACTCTAAGGAAAGCACCAGATTAGTCATAAGCTGGCCCAAAAAACAACAAAGTCATTGTTTCAGGGTGGCCATCACAAAACCCTGATCACAGTTCCATAAGAGATTTGTAGGCGAAGCTGAAAAGGTGTGTGATCAAGAAAGCCCTCAAACCTGACTTGACTGCACAAGATCTCTGGGGAGGAACGGGCCAAAGTTCCCTCAAAGTAACGTCGTAAACTTGTTAAAAAAATGTTTGCGTTAAGTCAGTCAGTTTTAAAGGTGATTATACAAAAAATAATTAGGAAATGTGTGTCAAATTTTGAATGTGAAAAAAATCTTAAGAACTCCAAGTAGAAATAGTTATATATTTGATCTAAAACAGGAAAAGCTTAACCTTGTACAAGATAATAAAAAAGGTGGTGTTTTTAGCATGTAAAAATCTGGTTTGAATCATCTCTCATTATGTTGAGAAAACCACATTAAAATTGTTGTGAAAGTGACAGTTTTTGACAGTTTTATGCCACATTTCTTCAGATGGTGCTCACACAGTTTATTTTGCACACTTTTGCATATTAGAACTGTTAACTCGCATTTTTGACTCATGAACAAAGATATATCAGGTCAGAGCTTCGCAGAGCTTCACAGAGTGTACCCTACTTTAGAGGAGGGCATTAACATGAATTGCTTATTTGGCAGAAATGTTGAGACATAATGAGCACACACATGTACTCTAGCGCTCACTCACTTATTCATTTCATTACAATCTGACTTTAAAGTGAATCCACATATCCCCCTTTTGAGGCTGTCAGCAGAAAATTGTCGTCGTACTGAGTACAATTAAATCATGTCATCTCCTGCACAGCAAATGGACAATTTGGCCTGAGAATAGCATTTCAGCTGTGTCCTGCCCAATAAAACGTTTGGCAGATTGGGATGAAATGCAGAAAGAAAGGAAAACTTTGTCATGAGTCGACCCGTAGCCTGCCAGTGTTCATTCCGATGCTCTTGGCAGTGGAAGTGGTCACCGTGTGAGGAAACTCACAAGAATTTTCATGCAGGTTTTGATTCATGGTTTGTGGTTTAAAATGATATATTAAGTAAGAGCCTTCTAAATAAAACAAATATGAACCAACTTATCAGAAGCGTCTGTAAGAATTAAAGAGCAGCTCATTGCTGTTATTTTTTTTAACAGTGCAGACCTATGCCCTGTCTTTACTGGTGACGCTTAATCTACACTGTTTTGATACGTTATGCACCTTGAGGCTTGCTGTGAAACAAAGGTTTGCTGCAAGTCCTGTTGTTTTTCAGCCTCTGTTGTCGTTTGACAGGTTGGTGGTTTGTCAGCACTGCAGAGGAGCAGGGTTGGGTCCCAGCTACTTATCTCAACTCCCACAATGGGACACGGGACGACTTGGAGCTAGGTGCTTCCAAAGCAGGGGAAGGTAAGTCACTGCACAGACTTCTGTCGCCACCCACCTAAATACATCCTCAAATATTCTGTTACTTACCCACATAACAGTGCTTAAAGAAAAGTCCCCTTACATTTGTTCAACGTTTGCCTATGCTGAACACACCTCATGATGAAACAGGGTGGTGGCAGCATCATGCTATCAATCTATCAGACTTCACTTTTCATAAAGCCTGGCAAAGTGCTTTACAGAAACAGAAAGACAGAAATACAATGCAATCACCAAAAGATCAAGTCAAGTATAAAAAATGGTTGATTCCAGTAGTTGTTGATGATAAATTAAAAATTGGAAATCTATAAATTATAGTGGTTGGGAAGCTTTAGAATATTTGCTCTCCTGGCAAACTGACTAGAATGAGAGAAAAAAAAAAAAAGTCTTTGGAAATCCAAACCCAGATGCGATACTTCCCAAAAGACTCCACCTGGAGATGTTCCTACAAAGTCTTGAATCAAGGGGTCTGATTACATGTGGCTGCTACAGTTTTAAAATTTAATTTTAATTTTTAAACTTGAAATAAAATGCAACTTTACAGTCACGTTGGTCTGACACATACAAATCGCAATGAAATACACTGGAGTTTGCTTTCGTAACGTGACAAAGCGTGGAAAGGTTCCATGGGTGTGAATACTTTTTCCAAAGTACTGTACCCACACACACACACACACACACGCACACACCCACACACACACACAGCTCAACCCTTGATCCGCAACAAAGTGGGGGAAAACTCAGGTGAGCGTCTCTGCAGCAAGTCCACACTGACAGCTGAGGTCCAGCAGCTCTGAACACCTCTCTCTGTCTGTCTGGCTGCCATTACAGCCTCACTTTAACAGAGTTTAGATTCAAACCTGAGTAAACACCGAGAGGTGCCAGGAGGGACCCGACCGCAGCGTCTGAAGTGATGTACTGTAAAGCCGTAGGTAGGAAGGATACAGTGCAGCATTAACGGCTACGGCCACCTTGGAGTGAGCTCACGAAAGAGGCACGAGCTTTCATCAGCAGCAGAGACAGAAAAATAACATCACATTTCACAAGTCATACTGTTTGAATTATGGCTGCGGTTTCAAAAGAAAACCAGCTCTGATGTGACTTAACACTGTTTTGTGCATTGTCTGCTTATCACTGCAAATTGATGCTGAGTGTTGATGTTAGGGTTCGTGAGTTTACTGAAGTCAGAGAGAGCCGTCCAAGGCTTTAATAGCAAACACACTTTATAGAGATTTGTTTTCACCAGAATAACAGGCTGACGTGTAGCACTGAAGTCAGGATCCAGTCAGCGTTATTTCAGTGTTGGACGCAGTGATGGGCCTTCGCCGGGTCTAATTCTTAGAATGTAAGCGGAGAGCGTTTAACTCAACCTGAAACAGTTCAATCAGTGAAGGCACAGTATTAATGGAAAATATATGGGATTTGCCAACTCTCTGGTTAAACAAAGAGCTTTTATAGAGCACAGGATTCTGTTGGCACGGAACATCTTAATGACTCCTAGATGAAGTAAAACAATACATGAGGTGTGGCCAATACTGGAATGACTCCTGTGTTTGACCTCCTGGATTCATACATATATAT
>NW_006799951.1:1883572-1899040 GCF_000485575.1 Poecilia formosa
GTACCAACTCTCTCCATTCAGTTGGAGGTAGCTAAAAGCTGTTATTTGAGTTTTGTGCTGGAGGGATGGGGAGGGACAATCTGTCAGTTTAATTAGTGTTTATGTGTCTTCTCAGTCATGGGAATGGCATGAATCTCATAAAGATGCTCTTTGTCAGTCCTTCACCCATCTGTGAAGCTCGGTTGTGACAGAAAAAAAAAAGAGTTCTGGAAAATCGATATTAGAAAGGGTTAAAGAAAAGAAAGAAAATAAGATGCAGTGCTGTGGAAAAAAGTATTTCCCCCCCTCACATATTTCAAAATGCATCATAAAGAGGAAAAAGAATAAGTCGCACCTAATTTTAAGTTGCAGGACCAGCCAAACTATGAAGAAAGTGGGATTTATAGTGTGTTAAATACAATAATTTAGTAAAACAAAAAAATCATGTAGGAGAAGTTATACTCAATAGAGTTTGAGTCATGGAACAATAATCCTTGATGGATTGTTTTTTAAATGTAAAAATCAAGTTTTTTTTGTTGTTTTTTTTTAAGGAGCCTAGTCAATTGCTGACATTTTTGATGCTGTAACATGGTGCTTAGCAGACTTTTCCACTGTGGTTGAATTGAAACAATACATCAAAGAAGAGTGAGCCAAAATACCTCCACAGTGATGTAAAAGACTCATTGCCAGTTGTCATAAATGCTTGACGGCACCTGTTGCCCTCAAGCAAGAAGCTACTAGGGGGCAATTATGTTTTCACAAAGTGTCCGGTTGGTTGGGATACATACATATATAAAAATCAAATCATCATCTTAAAGCTGCTTTTCAAATGTTCTCTGATTATATTTGTCAAAATTTGTTTAATGATTTGAAACATTTAGGGCTGACAAAAACAAAAAAACAAAAAAATAAATAAATAAACGCAGAAACTGATGAAATCTGTAGGGGAGCAAATCTCACAGTGCCAAACCTTTGAAATTATTTTGGACAATAGATTTGCTCCCCTATTGAAAGACGCATAATGTTGCCATGATAAGTGGGACAGTAGTTTAAGCAACAGCTCAAAGGAAAGACTGGATTTCAAACAGCTGAGCAAACAGCTGGCATTGGTATGTCAAACAAATCTGCACAAAATTTTACATTTCTCAAATTTCATCTGCTCGAACTGTTCAAAACTGAAATGTAAGAAGACGGTTTGGCAAATGAGGGGGGTTTATGTGCCAAACTATTTCTGTCCTCCAAGTAGTTGCCAGGCAACAAGTGGATAGTATTGGGAGAAACGGACTGGCATATAATCCCCATATAAAAAGACAGAGTTTGTGATTTTTTGTTTTGTTTTTTTAACTCAATGGGTTTTATATAATGGCTTCAAAACCTTTTTACATATTCAGAAGGGGTCTGATTTACAGAAGAATTAAGGAACATTTGTGACAATAAAATCTGAGCAAACCAGAGATTGTGCAGCCATCATATTCACAAAGTTCTCAAAAAGGACATATTCACCTGGACCTCCAGATCCCCCAGGGCGAGAGACTACTGTGAACTCCTCTTGATTTATTGAAAGTAGACACCCCTTATTAACAAGAAAGCATTGATATACTTTTTTTTAGTCTTATAATCATAAAACTGCAGTGTTTAGGGTGTTCATAGAGTGCGTATAATAGATGTAAAATTAGGTGCTTAGTTTGTAGATGAGGCATAATTTAGCATAATTCGAACCATTAGATGGCAGTAAAGTACTTATATGAGCCTTGCTGTTAGGTTTGTATGCACCAACAGGTATTAGTGGTTCACGTAGCAAAATGTAGGACTCTGGACGATCGATAGAGATTGTGCAAAGAGGAGAGGTCAAAGATGCCTCCCCAAATATGGAGAGTGTTTTTCTTCCATCTTTGTATCTATTATGTCTACTGCAAGAGAAGATCGGTTTTGGACTATAATTCAAAACTCTTGTTTGACACAGAAACATTTAAAATGTCCCACCTCTACTTTAATTTTATGCCTGTGGTTGAGCCTGATGCTGTTTGCACTGACAGAGGTGGGAAATGATAAGCGAAATTATGGAACTAAAAGGGGATGCAGCACACTTGTAGTGAACCAGGCTTCGGTTTTTATGATTTTTCAAACATCTAAACAGTATTTGTCACATTAATAAAGGTATCTATCACTAAGCTGCCTTGTCTTTATTTGATAATAAAAAAAGAAAAATGTCTTCAAAGAAAAAAAAATCATCTGGTTTAGTATGTGACCCAGGTACAAGAGATCATTTTGGTTTCTCCTGTTTCGTAAACATAACAAAGGCCAACTATGGACCATTTCAGCTGTACCCCCCCCAACAGGTGGTGAACTTCATTGGCTCTCTTAATTAATCTGCATTTCTGCATCAGCAATGTGTGCACCATATGCCCAGACACAACAGGATGAGAAAAAACATCCTAATTACATGCTGGGACGAAGATGTCTTGGTTGTAGCACTTCCTTTCTAACCATCGCTCCATCCATCCATCCATCCATCCATCCATCCATCCATCCATCCATCCATCCATCCATCCATCCATCCATCCATCCACATCTAACTGCTTATCATGGTTTGTACTGTTGTCTTGTTTTTATGTCTTCTCCGTAGCTAATAACGGGCCTCCTCTGGTCTGGCCCATGTCATTTGTGTGCTGTGTGTTTGTGTAACGTTTACGCCTGCTCTTCATGTCCCCATGTCTGTTTGTTTGTTTGTTTGGTAACCACGTTCATATGTCAGTTACTAAGCGACATAAGGCTCATCTGAAGAGGCTGGACCGGAGATGGACGCTGGGGGGTGTCATCAGTCGGCAGCAGAGCCGAGGTGAACTGAGATAAATTACCCGTTGTCTCCCTCCCTCTCCTCCTTCCTTCCTTTGGATTATTGTTCTCTTTCACACCATTCCATTCATTGTCTCTCCTCACATGACTCAGTTTGCTCCTCTCTCCACATGCGCATATTTGTTCTGTTCTGCATCTTGTTTTGTGTCTCGACTTAACCAATTCATCATGTAGCGCCATGCACAAAATCTAACCACTAACCCGTGCTCATGTAAAAAGAACCCGTTATTTTAAATTAACACCTTAACATGGACTAAGTATTAATGCTAGGCTCAAATTATTCTTGTATATTGTAGTCGTAGGATGTGAGTCAAAACTAGCAATCTGAGTTTTGCAGAAAATCATTACCCACTCATCTGAAAGCAGTTACATAATAGACCTTGGAATGCCTTAGGCTGCATTTTAGAGCTGTGTTTTACTTTTTATGAGGAAATTAAACATGTATGTAGATTTGCAATGGGTATGGACCTTAGCAAGAATAAGCAATTATCTTGCAGTGGTTCAGATATTTACCAGTACTGACTGATAAACAATAACTCTCATTAATACATGTCCTTCGCAGTCTTTTGATTAAGAACAAAGAAGAAAGGAAAGAGAAGGCCTATGTTTAGCTCTTGGTAGTGTGAGCTCCTCTTGGGATTATAGAAAGAGATGTTGACTATGTTGATGTGTTGACTAAAAAAGAAATACTTTTTTGCAGACTCTGCAAGAATAATTTACAATGCCGTTGCAGGCAGTGCATGTTGCGGCTAAGATGATGTCTGATTCAGAATTTCCCTCTACGCTTTTTCTGAGGGAAACACTGAAGCAGTGTCTCCCCACCTGTCCACATGGTGTAACACAATGTGGTTAAAGTCCTAAATGAAAAAGGAATAAAGCATATGAAATTATGAAGTGGCTATTAAATTGGTTTATATAAATAGATTTGCTAATGTTGCACAGAAAAGTACTTTTTATCTGCTGGTCCCTCTTTTAAACTTTCCCCATCTGTTTAGACAGGAACTGCTATAATAACAGGAAATAACGATATTACTCGGCCCCTTGGCCTCATGGGAATGTAGAAATGAGCGTGATGCCTTTGCTTGCTATTATGTTCAGATTGAGGAGATGATTCCTGTCACAAGGCCATAGATACTGGGATTTTGCCCCCTATGCTTTGCGTTTTCCAGTTCGGTACTCTCAGTGTAACACTAAATATAGTATTAGTGTGATAACTGTCATGATTAACATAATTTCATAGCGTTTGCTATGTTGAGTTATGATTGATGTAGTGCCTTCCTTAAGTATTCATATCCTTAGAACTTTTTAAAACATTTTTACACATCTCAACCAACAAAGTAGGTCATAACTGTAAATCCAGTGATGCTATAGTTTTTAAAGCTTCTCATAGATACTTAAAAAGAATTGTGGCATGCATTTCTATTCAGCCACACAGTCTAAAATGATTGAGGTCTGGACTTTGACTAGGCCAGTCTAAAACATAAATGTGCATTGATCAAAACCATTCCATTGCAGCCCTGTTTGGGGTCACCATGCTGGAGGACGAACCTCCCCCTAAGTTTCAAGAGTTTTGCAGCCTCTAACATGCTTTCTTCCAGGATTCCACTATATTTGCATGACTAAAAGTAGCACCACACTTTTCAGATTTGTGGGTACAACAACATTGCAAAGTGTATGAATGTTTGAGGCATTGTAACAGATAGCAGATTGTCAGTGTAGTAAATAACTGGGCAAAAAGGTAAATTGAAATTAGTCTGTTTGCCTCCCCAAAGATGGAGAGCGTTTCATCTCCATCTTATATATATATTAACATATGTTAACATTTAACATATTAAATGTTTCTTCAGGGGATTCAGACGCTAAATCTTCCTATCATGTAGTGTTGGTTATTTCAAGGATTAGCTAATCAGAGAACCTTTTCATTCCAAATGTCTCTTCTACACGTACAGCATATATCCCCCAACATCTGGTGGGAGAACAAGAGAAGGAAACTTTTATTTGTTTTTGCACCTTTTATTTATTTTGTCAAAAAACCCAGATCTAAGCCAATTTTCCTTTTCATTCCTTCCATCGGACCACTTTTGGTTGGGTTCAGGATTAATTAGAGAACAACAGACCTTTTGAATGAAAAAAATATGTTATTCTACCACCACCACCACCACCACTGTGCCTCATTGCTTTTTATGGATGTTGAACATCAGACTAGTGCTCAGTGTACAGTGGTTACAGTCCTCATGCAGCGTGTTGTACCTATTAGTTGTTTTATATTGTTATTTAGATTCTTGCAAAGCAATTACCTTTAATACCTCAACGCACGCCATCTGCGTAAGGCCAGAAAATTCTTTTTAGCTGCTGCAATGGCAAAAACATTTTCTTAAAGGCATGAATTTATAGTGTCTTTAAAAACTTTAGAATGCAGTTTTTCTTACTGCATTCTAAAGTTATTTTGGCTTCATTAAAAAATTATAAACACTGATAATTGCCATAGAGCATTTTAACACATGAACTAAGCACATCAGTGCAACTGGCAGCTGAAACATCGCGCAAAAATTAGATCCAGTAGAAGAAAAACGGATCTCTGTGTCATTCAGTTCCAGCGTTTCATGAAAACTTTCCTTTTTTGCTTTTTCTTTCGTGGCAATTTACATTTTGTTTTCAGATTTATGACATCTGTCAGATCTTAGCTGTTTTTCTGTCATTTCCCTTTTCTAACAGAAGAGAAGTACATCACAGTGCAGCCTTACTCCAGCGAGGGCAAAGATGAAATTGCTTTTGAGAAAGGAGTCATCGTTGAGGTCATTCAGAAGAACCTTGAAGGCTGGTGGTTTATCAGGTACGCCTCTGCTCGCTTGCTGTGGACATTTTTGTCGGCCTTCATATAAAAAAAAAGCCAATTTTACGGTTGTCTCTTCTCTCGCAGATACCAAGATAAAGAGGGCTGGGCTCCAGCTTCTTACCTCAAGAAAGTGAAGGATGATTTGTCTCCCCGCAAGAAGACGGTCACAGGCCCGGTTGAGATCATTGGAAATATCATGGAGATCAGCAACCTGCTAAACAAAAAGGCTTTAAGCGAGAAGAATGTGCAGACTGATGGAGTCCCTGAGAGTCCCCAGGTTTCCAGGAAGGAGATCAGCTTGCCGATTCCCTGCACCGAATCCAGCCCAGTTAACGCTCCACAGGAGGGAAAAAGCAAAGTAGAACCTGCCTCACCGGCCGTAGCCCGGATAACCCCACATCGAGTGGAAATAGGTCAGTTGTGGTAATTGCATATTATGTTTTACGTATATTGAATAACTAATAGATTTGTCTCCATTTGGCTCATCGTTTATTTCTCTCTTGTGATAAATGATGTCTTTTAAATCTCTGAAAATTCTACAAATCACTTTACACATTGTAAAGTGATTTACACATTGTAAATCACTTTACAATGTGTAAAGTGATTTACAATGGATATGCGTAGATATACGCATATCCATAGATATGCGTATATCTATGGATATACGCATAGATATCCAATGCGTATATCTATGCATTGGATGCTTTTTCTTTGTTTAAGCCACACCAAGACATATAACAAGGCTGATGTACACAAAAATCTACACAAGTGCATTATCCTCCTCCCTGATAAATGATGATGAAAATAGTAACCAAATGCCTATTTTGTCTTTAAATTCTGCTTTCACAGGTTCCCCTGTCCTCAGGCAAAAACCTCCCCCTCGAAGAGATGCAACCCTGGTAAGAATAATCCATCTACTCTCTTTGTTTTCTAGTTGTTTTTTTAACTACTGAAACACATCTCACTAGTTGGTCATCTAAATGTTTTTGCACAGTTTGTTTAGGCAAAGATTATAAACAACACCAGAAAATAGCCAAGACTTCAAAAACAAAAATCTCAGCAACTTTATTCTCTTAGTTATTCACCAAAGTGAATGTCATTTAACATTTTGTGTAAGTTGTGACAAAATATAGAATTACAGTTTTTTTTCTTTGTTTTTACTTTCAGTTTATTTTTATTAAGCAAATAAAGCTATCCAGACCATGTTGGCTATATGTGAAAGAATAATTGCAACCTGAATCTTATAATATCTGGGTGGACAATGCTAGGTGGCAACAGCTGACATCGGCATTTTTAAACTGCAGTCAGTCTTTTACATCCTTGTAGAGGATAATTTATCTGCTTCTCTTTTTTACAGAACTGTTTTCACATTGGAAAAATCTTTGAGCATAAGTGGTCTGTCAAATATCCTAAACGGATTTAAGTCTGGCAAATGTCACATATGGCTATGTATAGTGTCTGAAATCTTTTAACCTACTTCATGCTGTTAGATGGGTACCACAACTCATTTACAATGGAAATTGGGGTTGACAGAGTATGAAGGGATCACTTTTGTGTTGCTTTAAGAGCTTTATTATTTTATAAATGACATCATAATTTGAAAAAAACATATATATATATATATTTTTAATTTAGTAATGTATTTGTTACAATAAGCAAAAACCTAAATATATATATATATATTTTATGGATCAAATACTTTTACATAGCACTATATGCACCTAGGAATGTAGAAAATACCATTTAAATTTTAGGTTAACAGTCCTCCAATAAAGTAGTTGTAGTAATTAACCCCAAAATGGTAGAATAATTTTAAAATAACAACAGAATGAATAAAATGCAAATCTGCTGTTTCAAGTTTTTTAGTTTTAAGTAAAATTACTCTTTAAATGGAGTGAGATGAAATAGTGTGCATGTAGTATGCTTCTTCACTCATTTTCAATAGGTTTAAAAGGCTCTTTTTATCATTTAGGGTTTTCAGCTGCCCTCCCCTCCAGAGCCCCCTGCAGTTGAAGCTGAGTATTACACCATTGCCGATTTCCAGTCTTGCATATCCGATGGCATCAGTTTTAATGGAGGTCAGAAAGCCGAGGTAAACACCCTTTCAAGTTAAAACATTGAAACAATATAATAATAAATTTAAATACAGTAAATGCACACAATCCTGTGCTTCATCAGTTTAGCATTTCTTCTCATTCAGAATCATGCTATTAAAAACGTAAACTATTTTATTTGTGTACTTTAGGTGATTGAAAAGAATTCTGGTGGATGGTGGTATGTCCAAATTGGTGAGAAGGAGGGCTGGGCTCCATGTTCCTACATTGACAAACGTAAAAAGCCCAACTTGAATCGGAGAACAAGCACTCTGTGCCGCCCGAAGGTGCCACCTCCTGCCCCGCCTGTCAAAAAACAGGATTCAGTGGAGACAGCACCTCCGAGCAGTCCGGGATCAGATGCCCCGGAGTCTCCTGTATCTCCTAGTGGGCCAGTTTATGAAGAGCCAGAATATGATGTGCCTGCCATTGGAGATCTGGACCTGGAATCTGAGTTTGAGTTTCTGAGAGGGGAAAGTTCTCTGGTGGACTTTAAGAATGAAGAAACGTCCTCTGAAAAGGGGTCTCATTTGTCTTCCAAGCCATCTCCTGCTTCATCACTCCACAGTGCCTCCTTTAAATTGGGTGAGTCATTTGAGGATGGCCAAGAAGCAGAAGGAGAAGCTGGGGGAGAGGAAGAATGTATCTATGAGAATGATGGCTTCCTGCCCTTCAGGGAGACCCCAGAGAGACAGGGCAGCAGAGACTCAAACTTATCCAAGACAAGCGTTTTGTCAGATAATGGCAAGACTGCAAACCAGGCATCAGGTGGATGGAGACCTGCTGGTAACAGGCTCAAGATTGACTTGAATGGGACTCCACCTTCAGCCAGATCTGAGGAAGCATCCAGTCCCAAATCTGCTTCGTCTGAGTCAACCCCAGATCTCTCCAGACCAAAGAAAGACAATGAAGAAAGCAAGATGACCTCCTTCACCAAGTCTTCCTCTAAATTGAGACCTGTGGTGAGACCTAAGCCACAGCTAGCCAAAGCATCTAGCGCAGAGAAGATGGACATCAGCACCTTAAGAAGACAGCTGCGGCCAACAGGTCAGCTGAAGAATGGCACCAAAAGTAAAGGTGAAGATTCTGAGACAGCTTCAGTCATTTCCTCAGAAGATTCCTTTTCATCTCAGAGTACGTCTGATCTCTCATCCATCTACTCCAAAGGAAGCCGAGGTGAGTCTGACATGGACGGTTTCAACCTGTATCGCACAACTGATCCCTATGAGAAAGTTCAAGACTCTGAGCTCAGCTTCCCTGCTGGGGTGGTAGTGGAGGTCCTTGAGAAGCAGGAAAGTGGCTGGTGGTATATTCGCTGGGGAGATGCAGAAGGTTGGGCTCCTACATACTTTTTGGAGCCTGCCAGACAACAAGATGACATGGGAGAGTATGAATCCTATGGTACACCAACCAAACCTGGATGCCTCAGCAAGTCCAACAGTCTCGAAAAGAACGAACAAAGGGTGCGAGTGTTGAACAACATCAACCTGAATTTAAAGAAGGTCATGCCGCCCATTCCTTCCAAACCTCCAGGTGGTCTCTCCAAACCTGCAAGCTTGTTCAGTTCACTTAAGCAAAACAGCACCAAACAACAGCAGGTTGTCAGACCTCAGTCAGTCTTCATCTCAGCTCCGATCCGAGACGGTGCCAGTCCTGCTGTGTCCCTCAGAAGAAATGAGTCCCTCAACTCAACAGACAACCCACGTGTCAGCCCCACAGTGCGACGCAATGCTTCTTTTGGTGCTGTGCCTCGCAGTCTGCCATCAAACAACAGGAACAGATCTGGTACCGGCAGCTCGGAGTCTTTGGGCCTGAGCTCTCCGAAGAATGCCCTTCCAGTGTCCCCAGTGAAACCTAAGCCCCACATCATCCACAATAACCTCAGGGAGGTATATGTCTCCATTGCAGATTACCATGGTGACGAGGAGACTATGGGATTTCCTGAGGGGACAAGTCTGGAGGTTCTTGAAAGAAACCCTAATGGCTGGTGGTACTGCAAGATTCTGGACAATGGCAGGCCAAGGAAAGGATGGGTTCCCTCTAATTACCTTGAGAAGAAGCACTAGATCTCTCTCTTGAGCTGACAGTGCCATAGACATACGTATTCAGTCTTATAAATGCGTTGGTTTACTCTAAAAGGCTAATCCGGTACCTGCATTAATACAAGCAGCAAAGTGAAATAGTAACCAAGCCAAGACAGATTACAACTGGTGAAATGAGTCTACATGTTAAAGTACCTAAGACCTTGCACTAAAAGCTTGGGATTTAGTGACGAAACCAAATAGCAGCAAGAATTACTGAATGTTTGCCAGAAGTTTAAACACGTTACAAAAATATTCACAACCCTTAACGACTTCACGCTACGTAATTTTACGATCACAAACGTGTCTGTGTTTTCTTAATAGTTTATGTCATAGACCAACACAAAGGTATATACACAAAGGTATAGGTTTAAAGAAAGTGATTCAATTTTCACAATTTTTTTAACTCAGTCCCCTTAACTCTAATATCCCTAAATAAATGTAAGTGCTAGTAGTAAGTTGTACATAAAATCTTAATAAGATACAGTGAAGTTTGTGATTGTAATAAGACAAACTGTGAAAACGTTTGAGTGTTATGAATACTTTTGCATGGTGCTGTGCATTTAACTTGAAGACTATCTTCAGTTTTCTAATTCTTGAACCATTTTCTGTAACTTTTAAATGCATAACTTATCACATTTTAAGGAATTAAAGCTTACTGCATGTTTAAAATGATTCATTATATCAACAACACCTTTCACTCATTTTCTTTGCTAAAGAAAAGCTTTGTTGTCTAAGCTGCTTTGTGTTAGTCACATCATGGTGCTGCATGTTATATACTGTACGTCTCCTTTATGTAAAGCATTTTATCCATTTTTTGTAGTATTGTTCCAAAGAAACAAATTGTGAGCATCTCAGATTTTCAGTATTTTGATTTTGTTAGTCATTTCTGAATGAACTTGCAATATCTTTTTTTTTTATCTATCCTTTTTTCTGCAAAAATTAAATCTTGCATCAGTTAAAAAAATAATTTATTCATTCCTTACACTTGTATTAAAAAAGATCACAGCTTTAATCAGACAGTAACATTTGAATTTCTGCTGGGCAGTAAATTTGACACAACTCCTTTTTTGTTTGGGATGCTCCTTTGTGTTTTATGCCAAATGTGTGACCAGTTACAATAACTGAAGTGCCAAAAAATGACTCTAATAAATGCACTTTTTGACATTATGTGTATTTTTTATTGCACAAAGTTTAATACGTTTTCCTAATTCCACAAATTAGGGACACTTCTTTGAATTATGAGGGGTGAATACAAAAATAATAAAAATAAAATAAATAAATAATAATAATAATAATAATACATTTGAATATACAAAATTATTAGTCTTTCTTTAAATACAAAACGCAAAAACCTGCATCTGTCAAATTGCAATCAAAGGCAGTCACCTTAATTAGCATTAAAATAGTGATTAAAAGAAGTAATTATCTAGAATAATTACCAATTAATCTCTTGCATAATGAGCAATATAATGATAAGTTATTACAAGACATAATCACTGAGGATCAAGCAACAGAGTTGTTTCCAACCATGAAAAAGGGAAAATGTTGTTTAATGCATCTTGTCAAAATGTGATTACTGTTCAAACAAACAAACAAACAAACTACAAACAAAACCAACAGTAGTTTGATTGGTAGTGTTATTAAAATAGATCATGTTTGATTACTTTGCATTAATATCCTTAATCCTAAACCATAGCCATTAGTTAGTTTTAGATTTTGGAAAAGCAGCATGTTTGGCTCACCAAGCTTTTAAATTAATCTACAGATGGGAAATCAAATGGTTTAAGTTACCAGAGATGCAGTTTCAATTTTGCACACCATTATTCTGCAACCGTCAGCTGTAAACAGGTTAATGGGAAACTGAAACACTTAGTTTTACAGAGACAGGTGCCACACGTTAACTATTAAATGAAGTCCCTCCAACATAATCAGATTAACTTGCAATATAAGATACGTGAATCAGTATATTAGATTATTTGTGTCTTGCTAATCTTGATCGTATCCACATAAATTTGATCATTCTCAAGGTAAGAAACAACAGAAATGACATAAATGCAGTGCTGCAGAAAATGTTATATCCACTCATAATTTGCATGTGATTTATTTAGTGTCAAATTAATATGGGCCCTTCATGGCACATTGTCACACACTGAAATGAACAAAACCAATGTATTTTAAAGTCAGACATGAGTTCACATATCTTAATTTATTGCCATTTATACATTGTCAGATTTCTACATGCAAGATTAAACATTTTTAGACTTTGAGACTTAGACCTCTTTAAATATATATGTAAATAAATACAGTATATACAATATGTGGACAACTGGATGTTATACATGGATGGCTTTTTGGAGGCATCAACAATGTCCTGGCTTAATTCCAGCTGAAAATCATTACTTTTATCAGAAATGTTGGGTTTTTCTTTTTAAGTAAGTGGGCTAATGGTATGGACCTGGTTTAAACTATTCCTACTCAGAAATTCATGAATGGTTGTATGTCTCTGTGGCAACCTGTGTAATTTAGTGGCATGTTTAGAATCTTTGTCCAATTTGGAAGACCCATTTGTGGCATTTCTCCTTCCTTCCTCCTTGTTCCTCTGAATCTGACAATGGTCATTATGGTCAAACATTTTAATTTTTATTTCAGCAGACCACAGAACAAGTCTCCAAAAATCAAAGTATTTTTACCTGAGTGCACAATCAACATTTTTTCTTTTTTTGTTGCTTTCGGACGACTGGCTTCTTCCTTGCAGAATGGGCTTTTATGACTCCTTTCACTCTGAATTACTAGCTTACTAGCTTCTGAGAATTATAGGACAAGGTGGTGTTGTGCCCTTCTCCTGGGGTCTGAGGAACACAGAATGCCCTGGAAACTCACACTTCCATGGTGTTGCCGCTTGGTAATTGTTAAAGGGGTGATATTATGTATTTCTCCAAGCAAAGGGTGCCTTTTTATTACATATCAGTGGACACATGCTGAGAAATAATCATAAGTTCAGTTTGAGTATAGCAATGCTAATAAAATAATGTAAATCAAACCAGATTTTTTTTCATCTAAGAAATACAATGTTTTCATCAGCTGTAAGTTGAAAACAATAATAATTAACAGAAATGAAAGCCTGAAAACATCAGTCTGTGTGTAAGAGCGTAATGTTTTTACCTGTGTGAATGGAGTTGCCCAAATATATCACCTTTTCAGTAACTTTCTAAATTACTGAACAGGGCACTATGTGTGTAGAATTACATAATGCAGAACATACTATTAACCACTGGAGGGCAACATTGCACAATATCTTAGTAGGGATTAAACACTATCACAGTAACCTACTTGGGGACTTCATCAGCTTAACAATTACATAGTGTGGAAGTGACAATGACCAGTTGACACTTTCTAACATAGTTGTGATTGATCTTACAGTTTGTCCAAGACACAAATAGGACAGACGAAGAGATGTCACATCCAACTGAACACCAAACACCAGCTGACCGGTGCAACAAGAAGAGAAGCAACCTAAAAACTCAGGCTCTCTGATGTCTGGTTAAGATTCAGAATCAATACTGCCTGCCGCTACTTTTGAAATCCAAACTTAATACCTTAATAGATGGTGTTTGTGTTTGGCCAAGCAGCTGTCTGGCAGAGATAGTACAACTCAGCTTGAGCATGTCTGGCAAACCCTTTGAGCCTTTAGAAGGCTGGCGGCCAGGTTCACTGAGAGGTCTTAGTGGAAATTCTATGTGTACACAGACACTGGCGAAATACGATGCATTCATGTCACTTTCACAGTCACAGACTCTACCTGCACGTTTCCCTCTGAGAATACTCAAACACGAGTGGCAGCCACCCCTGCCCTGTTTCATGTCTGGACATCATAGGCTGTGGATTGGGCCATTAGACAGTGCTGCAGCAGGACCGCACAGACAGGCCTGTAAATAACAGATGATGTTAGCTGTGGCCAGGTCTACATACCACAAATGTAAACACTTTCCTCATGAGTTATGGTCGTTTACTAAAAGCTCTTGCCTGTGTTATTTGTATAGTATATGGTGCAATGTTAGTCAAGTACACTTGTTAGAAGGATTGTACAGTGCAGAGTACCTTTTTGGTTTCTATCTCCTTTCCAACTTCAAATTTCTGCTAAGTGTTACCATCAAATATTTGTAACGCACATTTAGAGAAAAAACAGTGACATTTATCCAATCCTATACCCTATTCGTGCCAAATGCTGTGCAGAAGAGCTGAACATACGTTTCCCCTTTCATAGCAATTTAAGGCAAATGGCTAGACCTAAGTAAAGAATGACCTAACTACACACTTCCAAGAGCTATAAACTTATGTGCTTCTTTTATGTATGAGTGTTAACGTCAAGAGAAAAAACAGCAGAAAGGTCAGTGTTACAGACTTTATTTAGCAAACAAAACATAATTCATATTCAGATGCAATTAGATTATTTTAACATCTTTTAGAAAGAAAAAAAAAGCTAACCAAATCCTTTTTTTTCCTGATATACACTTTGTAACATTTTCTGGCATTTTTTTTTTTTTTTTACTTGGACTGAAACTATTTACTCACATGTGGTTGATAATTCTAATTTGTAATTTATCAGTTAAAAAACATACAAAGGTCTATCCCTTAAAGTGGCAAAGATATGGCTCATTATCCATGGGAAAGATGCATCTGGCTTGGGTTTTTGCAAACAAAAAATGTTTAAAGTTATTATTTTATTGCATTGCACTTGTTTAAAATTTATATTTATACACAGCAACTCACTGGAGTCTATATGTCGAATTTATATATTTCTACTTCCTGGAAAAGCTAAGCAATTTTTGTCTTGGTCTGACGGTTGGAAGTTTAACATTTATCTGTTACTAGATTTGTGAAGTCGTACATGATTAGTAATACATGTTTTCTGGTACAAAGATAGAATAGCTGAATTTCCGTGCTGGCTCTTTGGCTTTGCATTTAAAGGGCACAATTCAAAAATAGGATAGATTACCTAGATACTGAATAAAAGTGTGCAATGCTTTTTAAATTATATGTGGTATATTCTCAAATTTATCAAATATGCTTGAAAATTGCACATTTGGCTTGTTTAAACCAAATGTGCTGAATAGGGTGAGGTTGCAGAGTGTTTTTTTTTTCCTGAAATATTTGGAACTGGAAAAATATCAGTAAACTCTTTCTATAACTATTCATGTTTTAGACCTGTTGTAGCATATTTCTATATTCCTACACCAAAGCTATTAAGATTATAGATACAAATCCTAATTTAACCACACGTATAAAAACGCACAACGATTCCTTATAATAGCATAAAAAGAGCTTTTGAATGTACAAGCAAGGTTTCAATCCTCACAAGTCTCTGTTTCTAGTACAAATACTCCATATTTTTATTTCTTAGTCAGGAAGGGGAAAAATAACCAGGTATGAAAAAGCTAATAAACATTCCAGCACAGAACAACATAATGTGTAATCGTCACAGGGTTCCTATTTAGACTAGGAAATCCATGCAAGGATGTCATTCATCTGTCAGTCCATCCATCCATCCATCCATCCATCCATCCATCCATCCATCCATCCATCCATCCATCCATCCATCCATCCATCCATCCATCCATCC
>NW_006799951.1:1899050-1927485 GCF_000485575.1 Poecilia formosa
TCCATCCATCCATCCATCCATCCATCCATCCATCCATCCATCCATCCATCCATCCATAGCTGTCTCCATGTTCCATATTTAAAGACCATTATAGAGATGTTTGCTGTAAAAGTGATATTTATAGCTTAAAAAGTGGGAGAAAAATGACAACATTGGAAACTCAAGCCTGGAAAAATTTGACATTTCGACACTAAAACACTGTAGGAGCTCTTTGTGGAGGATAAAAGAAATACTATGCATACCACCATCAAGGACATATATGCATTCAGTTTCACATAAAATATAGCAAAGTTATGTTTCTATACTCGAGTGTCAACCAGCTCATGTCTTGAAAACTAGAACCACAAAATAAGGATTCCATGATGAAATAGTATGATAAACATTACTTTCGGTTTTCACAGTGAACTGCCTAATATACACTCAGAAAATATGAACAAATGTTATACAACATACTTGTAACTGGTAATGCTAATCCTGCAGTGATGAGATGACATTTTATAAAACACAATTTAATATCTACTATATTAAATGAGTGATGCAATTTTTCAGAAAAAAACAAACAAAACAATAGAAAGCATTGTTACCTATTCAAAGATGATCAGTATATAATACATGAGTAGACACGTGAAAATATTATGTTACCTTATATAGTCGGAGAGCAGCACACGGGAAATGATATGCAAATGAAATTCTCACAGTTGTTACATCTTTGTCACTGATTGCACACGAGGACCAGCTAGAAGATGCAATGCACAGATATACACCATTATTCAATGAAATATTTCTATTTTAATCTCCTAAAGAAGATTCCCGTGTCCCATGTCATGCAGAATGCCATGATATGGGACAATTAGAGAAGGGTTACAGGCTTGCTAGTGATTCTAACAGTGAAGAACAGCTTGATTCAACACTTTAAAGAAAAGCAAAAAAAGAACTTTCCCAGTACCTACCACTCTTTATTTGGATGACTTTTTGTGCAATTACATAATCCAGCAAAGTTACCGAAAAGCCACAAAAGGGAGGGCATGAGAGCCAACACCCAGAACATGCATCTCAACTTCTGAGTGAACTAACACTTCATCTTCACCAAAACAGGCACACACTCTGCTCAACCACCTCCTCATCTCCCCCCATCTCAGTCTCAAACTTACAGCCTCCTCAGCCTCCATCTTCGCTGATTCACATTCTCGATCCTCATCAAGTGTGACCTTCTCCGGTGACGTTGTTCTCACTTTTGTGCCGTTTCCACAGTCTCTGCCTGACAACCTGAAGTGGTGGGTTAATATGCAAGACACTCCACTTATTACGGATTTAAGTTCCTTTAAGGTTCTCTGTACCCTTAGTGCTTATGTTTTATTGTCTGATTATTGCTAAAAGAAGATTTCTCACCCTCTCTACTTGTTTCTTTTTTGCACTGCCTTCAGGAAATCTCCAAATAAAACTATCTTCCCTTGATTTTTCCCTCAGTTTAGGAAGAGAATCGATTCTTCCTCTTAAATGACTGTCTGACTCAAAGCTTCCTGACAAGCAGCAGAGTAGCAGCTGGTGAAGCTGGAGATTGATTCTGTTTGTTATTATCCCCGGCTCTGGACAATCTCCATTTAACTTGGATGGAGAGATCACGAAGGGTTTATTCTGCATGACATGGGACATAGCAGTTTCTCTTCAGCATAAATGAGTTAAGGCATACTGCCATGTTGTTTTTACCGTACCATGTTTAGCTCACATCTCTCATGGCTTTTGATGATGTCTCCTATTATTTGAACAAAATGTTTTATCAAGCTTCAAGTCCTGTTGTAGAGTACCTGAGCCAGATCATCATTTGTGCTGTCTTTAGAAAGTCTTACATGGCTTTTTGCGATGCCTTGAGCACTGTCGGAAGGAGGTCTATGTGCTCCGGTAGGTCTTGATGATGTCTTTGATTGTCCGTCGACAGATTGGGCAGCACGCGTTGGCCATCTTCTTGAGCTTCAGCCCACAGGCATAGCAGAGACACATGTGACCGCAGGCGTACAGGACGGTGTCCACCATGTTCTCGTAGCAGATAGTGCATTCTTCACTCCAAGAGCTGGAAGAAGATGGGAATGTAGGGGACTGTGGATGGCTGGAAAACGGAGAGCTTGGGTTTATACCTGAGAAGGAGGAGAGAAGAGACATAAGAAACAGAGCTGGAATGCTAGAAAAGGTCTAAACTCACAATGCAAACTCTGCAGGAAGCATGTATATGACACAAGTGTGACCACTAACAGGCAGAGAGGTTGTTCTCCTCATCTTGGCATAATGCAATGTGCTTTTGACAAAACCTTGCTGTTTTTCACACTGAAGCCAACTTGCCACCTGCTGAAACAGTTTTGCTGATCAATGACACCCACAACTTTGGAACAACCTGTAGACATGCTGTCTCCGTAGCTTGTCCCCATGTAAACAGCTTTGGAACGGCTCAAAGAACACAAAAACTGTTCGAAGTGCTCATCTGGCAAATAAACACCCCAGATAGAAATTAGATGGTCCAACTCTCTGCTGCACTAAATGCACATTCAGTAATATGTAAGGAATTTGCCCTGTTTTTGATGTAACTAAAGAAACCCCGGGACAGAACCACTGGGTCTCCTCTAAATGTCAGTCAGTATTTATATGTCACGTTTTCTGCCACTTTTCCTTCCTCCTGAGACAACATGGACACCACAGATGGCAGCTTCATATCACAAAGGTAAATGTTTCTAAAACAGGCATATCGGTTTTACAGTTGACTAATTTACATCGGACTATAGTTCATTGCAAGTATTCACACTTGTTGACCATTTTCATACAACAAACTGTATGTAACTTATGCTGACACAAAATAGAGAAGAGGAGAAAAACTGATGGTTGTCTTTGTAATACTGTCTCTAAATGCGTTGCACATGTAAAAGATGAAAATTATGCTCAATATTTTGGCAAAAATAACTAAGGTTTGGTCAGAGTGAACAGAGAACATCTTTTCAACTTCTTACCACAGATTTTCAATTGGATTTCTGCCTGGACTTTGACTCCTCCATTCCAATAAATTAACATGCTGTGAGCTGAACCATTCCTTTGTGGCTCTGGCTGTGTATTCAAGGTTATTTTCTTCTTGAAAGTTGATCTGCCAACACATGTTTTCTTCCAGGATATATTTTATGCATGTCTAAAGTACATGGTTGTCTTGCACTGAAGAAAAGTCACAGCATTTTAGGGATGGTGTATTCTAAATGTCCTGCTTTACTTGGTGTCTAACTTGTTGATCAAAAGCGTCGCTTTTGGTCTCAACCGACCAAAACACTTCTTTCTACACGTTTGCTCTGTCCCCAACATATTTTTTGGCAAAATTCTTATGGCTTCTTTCAATAATCGTTTTCTTCCCGGCATTATTCCAAAGACCTATAGTGTGAAAATCTGAAGAGAATTTTCCATGAAACCTTGAACCAACCTGTGGAAGTGGAAAACAGTGTGCTGTAGTTGGAGTTAAGGCTTGAATTCAGACTGATGTTCAGTGTGGTGTTGAGGTTGGACCCAGAATTTCTACTGCAGAGTGTTGTCGGGGAGTTGGGCGAACACGACGGCGAGCTGGGCACTGATGAACCTTGATGATCTAGAGGCAAAGATGAGCCTTGGATAGAGAGAGGACAGAAAGTTAACATCCGCTTTCATAAAACCAGTCAGAGCAAGAGTTTTTCAAGAGCTGATCAACGGTGGATTAGCAAACATTCAGGCAAATGTAACTGTTCTGGTCATCTAGCTGCCTCACATTATTCTTCTATTTCTTTTACACGCATTAACTCCGCTCTATCACCAAGCAGATGACTAGTGAGTCCACAGTGTATGCGTGTGGGTGTAAACGAGTGAGTCACGAGCTTGCACGGCCCCCTCCCTTCCTTCCTCCTTCACAAACCCATGATCCCTCTGGATGAGGTACAAAACAACTTCCACAAACTATCTGTTGTCTGAGCCATATGATCCATCCCCATCTGCACTCCGTAACCGCTGGAGCTGCCATCGGTTCTCACACAGGCCGATCATCTCTGCTAGGACACGGAAATATTGACCCAGTTCCCCGCATTGTCACAGTCTGACTGATGGTTCACTTGGCGTCATGCACATGACACTGACGTCTTACATCCCTTGCAAACATTTTGTTTCTTCTAAGTGTTCTAGAGGTGATAATGGTGAGAAACCACAGGAAAAAAAAACCCGTCAAGCTTCAGAATATTATATGGTATGCAAATAATGTTTTCTGCATGCTCTGATGTATTGCTCTAAACCCGAATGCCTTTTCTACCATCCATTTTTAACACTGCTCTCTGTTTGAGCTTACATAAACAAATTATAGTAGGCTTTTATGCAACAGCGAGTTTGTTGCTAAAAAGGTCAGGACAGACAGACAGCAGAAACATAAGTCTTTCAGTAATTTATTTGTCTTTAAGGTCACTGTTGAGATTGATGATCGTACCACTTTGCTGAGGCACCGTCTGTGGGGATCACGTATTGATTACACTGTATTACGGAGGGGGCAGGGGTGCACACGTTCACAGCACCCTTGCATTACCACCTTAAAGTGACCTTTTAGAGCTTTTCACGAAGGGTAAATGTCCCGGTGAACGCTAATAAGGCAGAATGGATAACCTTTGTATCTATTTACGCACTGTTTCATGAAGGGCGCCTTTCATCTTCTCTTGGATAAATTTATAACTGGTGTTGCGGTATTCGTTGTCTGTTTATTTCTGTTTGAGCCTTTTGTGTTTAGTGCCTTCAAGTTCTTGTTTATTACACGTAGCAATATATCACATTATGAGTACCAGTCAAGGCAAACTGCTTGTCTACACATCAAGTAGCATTTCTCTGCAAGTTGCAAACTGAGCATTTGCCCTCTTGCAGCCTTTGCCAGCTTTCTGGGGGACAGATGTTGCCAAGATGTGTAAAGATTTGCTAAAGAATTCAGTCACGGGCAGAAATTTGGGAATCAATTAAAAATAGATGGAGACAATGGGAGGTTTTTGTGGTTTAATAAAGTATTAAACCACAGTTTTTAAAAATAAAAATTGTTACAGTCTGACGTGCGTTTTTATTCAGCCCCTCTTTACTCTGATGCCTATAAATAAAATCCAGCACAGTCTATTGTATTTAAAAGTCACCAGGACGGTAAAATAACAATGTGACAGCAGATGTTGCTTGGAGGCCCCAGAAGTTTGTTGAAGGTTGAAAAACAAAAACAAACAATGCGGATTGAGCTGAACACACACCATCCCAAGAATGAAATAAGGTGACGGCTGGATCATGGCAGCATTTGCAGGATGCTTTTTTTTTTGTTGTTGTTGTTTTTTACAGGAACAGGGAAGCTGTTAAATATGGTGCTAAATATTGGACAGAACTGGAGGAATATCTATTAGAACCTGGACCAATACAGAATCTGAGATAAACTTGATAACCGATGTCCACACACCCTTTCCGTCACTTGTTGAAACAGAACTCTACTTTTGCTTTTTGCACTTGCATATCAGATTTCCTCACCACATGAAATCACTTGGAAAAAAATCTTCTGCAGCTGATGAGAAGCTTTCATTGCAAATCTAGAGGCAAGATACCCCACCTGTTGTGGGTCCTGGCTGTGCAGGTTGTGAAGCAGGAAGGATTGCTTGCTTTGCACCTTCAATATCTGCTGGCATCATTCAGTGATAGAAAGCCAAGTGAAGACACTGGGCTCTGAGTGGAACACATTTTTATCCTTCAGAGACAAGTGCGCTAGTTTATGGCGCCGATGTTGCCCTGTAGGGGGGGTGATTGGTCTTCTTAATGTTAACTTTAGTGGCATGTGTCTAGGAAGCATTCCCATGGATGTCAGGATGTTGCTTCTCAGAGTAGAGCAAAACACTGTGTCAACAAGAGCAGTGTTACCCATCAGAGCTGCTAACAATTGCATTGTGATGTATATATCATAGCAGCTTCAAGATAGCAGCTGAGGAGATAAAGGAGGCAGTCATGCAAACCCACAATGATGGCGATACACGACAACATCAGGATGTTAAATGTCGAACATGAAATGGTTAAATCTTACTTTCTCAGATAAAACCGACAAAGTGATCATGTGACAGTGGCAGACTCCCATCTGTTCCACCTCAGAGGGTTGACAGCACCCAGCCATGACAAACTGCCACTTGCTTCAGTGACTAGATGTCTCCATGGCAACCTATAGCATGCAACTGCAGAGGCTGTGGGTGAGTTTAGACATCCCGTCACACACACACACGCACATACACACAGCTGGAGCGGGTAACGCACTGAGTTACGGACCCCAAAGAACCAAAATGGGGATATGATTTGGGGTGCAAAATAAAATGCAAATAGGGAAAAGAGGAAGTACAGAGGCAAAACTAGTGTTACTGGAACTGGCTGTGGGTGGAAAACCCAGCACAGCAAATCTCCAAGCAATTACATTTTAATAATGCATCAGGAGGGCATCATAAGAAGCTATCACAGGCTGCCTCCTGATACATAATGCTGGCTGCTGGGAGCCCACGCAAGACAGAAATAACCTCCCGAGTTCTCAGTCTGGCTGACTACACGGGGGAGTGGAGAGGAGAGCAGAGCATCCAGGAGAGGTTTGAGGAAGAAAATTAGGAGAACTGATCAATTTTAGTTTATTCTAACTTTCAGCAAAGGTCACCTTCAATTATTGATTTCCTGTGAATGAGACACCTGCTCTGCTCAGATGCATACATTACTAGTGTGCTGCGCAAGCCAGCGACAGTGGAATAGGGAAATGTGGCTTTTAAATAATGTATATATTTTTTAATCTGCAGTGATGGCAAACAGACTGAAAAAAAAAACTAAATTTGTTCTCGTAGTACTCTCTAGGTTCCCACACACTCTTGAAAAGTCTGGAGAATGTGGGATTTCATCTTGATTGTCCAAATGTGTGTCAAAAAAATAATATGGGAAAAAAACACATCTATTTCAAGACTTAAATTCCTTCTTCCATCTTCTAAAAGGTGAAAAAAATACTCAAAATGCTCACTACAAAATTTTGTATAAAATTTAAATGACATACTTTAGCTTTACAAAGCTGTTAACTGTTCCTTTACCATAATGAAAAAAAGTACTTAAACTATTTTTTTCCCTCATCTTTATTGTGACAGTATGCTTTTTTCATTCAGAGGCTTTTGAGCATCTCAACCAGAGGTGCTGATAGTTGTGGAGGATGCGATTCACAACAACTACAGTAATTTGGACAAAATAACTTTGTTGGACAATCCCTGGAGCGAAAGAAAATATCTCCACTTTTCACTTTTCAGTATGAAAAGCAGGAAAAGAAACTCGGCACATGAAATTCAATGTGCCTTCAGGCGAAGCCTCGATGAATTTGTGAGTTCTGCTGAAACAAAACACAGAAGACACATTCTGTTTAACCGAAGGTTCAAAGATTCCCGCCATGTTCAAATCACTAGAGCTGCATTCAAATTACAGACTGATATTTCAATTGATACAAAGTCAGAGAGCAGCCCAGACGGCAAAGGATGAGAAACTTTTTTTTTTTATGTGTTGGAAGAGTGGGAATTAGTCCTCCAAAACGTAATTTCACAATTCCATGCTGTATTAACTTCTTAATGCAAAGCTGCAAAAGACCTCCTTTGTAGATATTTGGAAGACAGCAGGGGAATTAAAAGCCAGCCTGTTGATAAAACTACAACTTACCATTCAAGTCAAATCTTTTTGACTGAAATCCAATTACACCCTTTTCACCCCACACTGCAAGGATGATTTGTTCTTAAATCATATTTTAAACTTATCCTCTCAGAATGTAGGAGCACCGGTGGTGTCATATGTGAATCAGGAATATGTAACCGGGAAATATAAAGCCTTCGAGCTGAAGGCTTTATATTGAAGGTTTGGTTCAACGCTTTTTCCAGATTATTTCTGAAAGATTACTTTCCATTTTCCTTATTGAACTGGATTTATGTTATGAATTATGGTCTTAGAATACAATGGCACACCATTGCTACTACCATAGTCACTATTATTATCATTATTATTAGGTAATAGCAGCAGTTACAGCAGTATTATTATTGTTATTATTAATCATAACTTCAATGCGCAGACATAAAATCACCTTTCTATGTAATACATCTCATTTTCACTTTAAATAATTATTGTTTTTCAGTGATTGTTTTCTTTTCTGCAAATATATTTTTTGAAGCCTGGTTATTCTGTCCTTGTAGTTTTGTAATGTAATATAATATAACCTATTGTGATAAAAAAAAATGGACGGAGCACTGAATATAAACCTAACACAACTAGCTAAATGAAAAGGATCGAAACAAGGTAAGATGAGTGTACCTAAAATTCTGAGTTGAGTGATGGATCCATGCAGACCGTAGAACATCCAGAGAGGCCTGGAGTTATCGACACAAAGCGCCATTCCTGCACTGCTCCCATTATGGCTCATCATAAGTTCCCCCTCTGCGTTCACCACAAAGCTCAAAATATCCCCACTGTGGAGTTGCACAGCCACCCTGCACACGGCCCAGAATTCCTTGCGGTCGACCAGGGACTCGGGGTTCGATGGGAGATCACTGGGCCTGAGGGTGGCCGGGTCGCAGGACGTCACGCCGTAAGACAGAGACCCCGCCCGGCTGACTCCTGCTTTCACCTTCACAAACACGATCTCTGAACAGTGCATTGGGCGGCTGGTGAACACCAGGGTCCTCTCGTCGCCGCGGTGATCTGGCCGAGCGACCGTGTGCTTATCGAGCGCCGTGACGTGGAGGCCATGAATAGTGTGAAACTGCAGATCGGTGTCCAAGTGGCCGGGCAGCAGCAAGGACTGCTGCGAGTTCTGAGAGTTCTGAGGAACATGGCAGGAGTTGGAGCTCAAAGGCTGGAGTTGTTCCTCTTCATCGCCCTCATCGTCCTCTTCTTCGAGCTGCATCTCTTGCTGCTGCAGGCTCAGGTCACACAGACTAATGGTGAGGCGAGGGTCATGACTGTTCCGCCGAGCTGAAGACCGACGGGTGGCAGCATAGGAATGAGGACGCAGGCAGTCCAAAGGGACCATCTCGCTGTCTGTTCAAATACAAAACACACACACAGACACAGCGTTATGTAATCAGCTTCTCGGTGGTGTAAAAAGCTTCATTTGATCATCTCAGTGTTTTTATGTGCTTCAAAATTTTTCTTCGACAAGATTGTAATTTAATCAGCATTTTGGCTGCAAGAAAAATCATTAGTTTTAGCAAAAGAAAAAGAAAATCAGCGATGTGATTAATGCACGCTGCCAGTCAGTTTTATTCAGATTCTAAAAGAGCTCAGTTGTATGTTCTCTGTACACTGCTCATTCATCATCCCCGCTTTCGTAAGGAACATGTTGCTATCGAACCTCTGCGTTTTGTAACATATTCATATTCAGTAGAGATGATTAAAACCCAGCCAGACAAACAAATCCATCAGCCTTTACATGCTTAGAGACACATCAGGACTTTAAGTGGGGGGCCAGCTGCAGCTGCAGGCCAATCGCTGCACGGTAAGAATAATAAAGAAAAAAAAAAAAGACGTAACAGGTTTATGTAACATTCAAAGAATAAAAGATTCCGTTTTTCAGCCCACCTCTCCTGTCTGCACCTCGGGGTCCTGTCGCTAAAATATATCCTCCATTCTTAAGCTTTCATACAAGAGCCTTGCAAATATATTCACACCCCTCAAAACGTGTTATCATTTTGGGTGAAATGTCAATGCATTTTATTTTGTGAAAGAAAGGAACAAAAGTAGTCCATGATTGTGAAGTAGAAGAAAATTGGGGTATGGTTTATTTAAAAAAGAAAAGAAAGCCATTGAAACGCCATCAGTCTGCTCTAGAAACAGATTGGAATAGACCTTAAATTTTGCGTCAGATGTGCAGTAGCATTAAAATTTGTATGTTGCTGTGATTTTCCAAGCTTTCTTTTTAAACTTTCCCACTCACAACCAGCTGATCCTCTGAATCATGTGTTGTGCCACAGTCCTGAAGTGTCAGTAAGCTGACCGAGCAGCAGTGCTTCGTGTATCTCTGCAAAATTTTAAGACTTTTTTTGTTACACATCCAAATGCTACAGTCAACGATTTTCTGACGGTTGAAAAGGAAAGGCATTCTGAAAGCTGCATCTATGCTGCATGCAAATACTCATTCCTATGGTAATCTGGATCACTGTAAAATAGAAACCACATGGGAACATCTGTGCCAAAAGAAAACAGAGACGGAACGTGCTTTCTACGCACACGGCCGGTCCAAACAGACCCACATAGTGGCACGCTTAGAAACTCTGTGCCAGTTTTACGACAAGCTAAAATTAGTCTTATTGGACATCTGAGGAGAGCGGGAGAGGGGGGAGGGGTGCGGTTGAGGGTGATTGACACGATGGCGCTCAGCCTCGACCCGCTTCGGGCTTCCCCTATGCGGAGTGAGAGAAGAACAAGTGAAAGTCAGGAGGAGATAAGATGAAAAATAGCGTTGGGTGGACACTTGAGAGAAAGGGCACACCTCACCACAGCTCCTCTTTATCACCCCACAGACAGCAAATCTCCGGCCGACCCACTGATAAACTGCTGGAACTTAATTACTTCCTCTGTCAAGAGTGAGCACAAGCAGCTATGAGGCTCTTATTATTAGCAGCCTTATCATCTTCAAGGCAAAGCTGGCCGACGATGGAAGGCAAGAGATCATTTCTATTCTGGCGCTGATGGCTTCCGACGGTTCACGGTTTCTGTGTTTTCCGAGAGCAGAGGCGTATTTACGTTGACGTATCAATCCGCTGGGTAGAGAAACGCGGACAGCGACATTAGATACGACAGAAAGAATGTCGAGAGCCACGTGAATATGTACGACTTCCTCTCCGCTTTAGTGTTTTTGACAAAGTCACACATTTGTCAAAAATAAAAAGCCCTAGTGTATCAAATAATAATAATAAAAATAAAAAAGGATAAAGGGAAATCAAATGTTTCCAAATGTTTGGAAATGAATTAAAGTCAATAATTGTTCAACTAAATCCACATGCGTCTCCTTTATAAAAGAGGTGGTGAATTCCTGGTTAAGTAAAGGTCAAATAAAATACATAGCAAATAACAATATAACAATAAACCAATAATGTGTTTAGTAAATCTGTGTGATATTTCCTATGTGATGTATATTTTACATACATCTCATCCACATTCAATTGCTAGTAGAAATCTGTGACTCTTATGCAAACAGTCCAACCCGGAAACAATTTCCCAGTTGTACTTAACAAACAGCACTTTTTGTTTTTGTTTTTGCCATTTACTTTCTCAATGGAAAGCCAGAGACCTACATGTACACACAAGCACACACACACACACACACACGCAGTCACACAGGTTCGGACATGTTTTGTTTTGTTTTCTCTGTTAATTATGTTGGAAAATTAAGCATAGTTCCCACGGAAAATTTACAGCAGATTCTCAGCACACACATTTGGAGCTTTAGGAATTGGCAATAACCTTTTTTTTTTTCTTCTACTAAACATGATGGTAATTATATTCCACTTTGACATTTTAAAGTTCATGTCCTTGAAGCATTCGAGTAACAACCCAGAATCGCTCTTTTTTTTTTCCTTTTAAACAATACTTATGTGATTAAGTGCACAGTTGAAATTGCCCTGCTAACATTAAGTGGTCTTTAAACAGCTCCAGCCACTCATTCTCAAGAGAAAAAAAAATAAATAGAGGAACACATACCAGACTGACACTGCAGGACCAATGACTGCCCTTATGGCTTTGGCTCTTAATATTACCTTTGTTAAAAAAAAAAAAAAAAAAAAAATGTAACCAGACCCTTTATAGACACTGTTGGGAAATGTCTTCATAGGAACTGCAGAGACAAGAACAGAGACAAACATTCATCCACCTGCTATGGTTCCCCAACCCCAACAAACAAGTCCCAGGCTTCAGGACACAGGAACTCTTCAACTAATCCGGAAAAACCGGTTCCAGGAAAGTCAAAGTGGGAAGACAAATAAAATCTGGAAACCTGTTTTAAAGTGAGCATGTGCCAAGATCAACTGCTGCGGTTTAAAAGCACATTTTAAAGACCAAGCTGCCAAAACATTCGGTCCAATTTCACAAGAGATGCTTGTGTCTCTCGAAGCATCGCAGAGACACAAGTATGTATGATAGGATAGCAGATACAGAGGTTTTTGATTAGGATTAGGAGGCATTTGGGAGTTTTAATAGCACTAAAATCTCTATACAAGGTCAGCTGGGATGACTGTCTGCATGAGTATGTTGCATGTGAGTTTGGGTATTGGTCCTAAGTATAGAAAAGAACAGGGGGGATGTCCAGAGATCTGCCTGACTAGAAAAAGTGAAGTCATCTGACATGAGAGAGATTGTCCCAAATAACAGAAGAAGCTTATGCTTGCAGAAAAATACAAAAAAAGAGGAACAAGGTATTTAAAATCCAGAATAAAAACATACACACAAATGTTTGTTTAGCAGACCTGAATGACTAGGTAAGGCTGTTAAACTCCATGAGATGATCAGAGCAATTGCGGTAGTATAAACTGAACAATGTGTTGTTTGTGATAGATCAAGTCAAGTTGGTATTTGGCACTTCCTGTTTTCTAATTATGGATCAACAAGTGGAAAAATGAGAAACAGTTTTTGGAAATTTGTTTGCAGAAAGTGCTATTCCAAATTAGCCATGAACTGGTTACAGATATGCAAAGATTGTAATTATCATTCCCAAGGTTTAAAGTTTCTTCGGCTGAAAAACGCAGAAATATTTGGATTCACTCAACATATGAAGCACAGAGCAAAGAAGTGACCTCCCCCTACCCCCTCACATATCGGTGAATATGCTTTCTTACAGCGAAACAGAAAAACTTTTAAATCTCTTTTAAATCTTTGTCTTAATACTGCAAAACTGTAATATTTCCATGTCAGCCCACGCTTAGTTAGATTTTCAAAGAAATACTGTTTGAGTGCCTCGACATGCACTTTCACACAGCCATGCTTGTTTTCAGCAGTTCTATGCTGAGTTGATGAAGTGTCTAAATCTGATCTCAATTTAAAACACATTTCTCCAATTATTCTGATTTATCTCAACGCTCTGGTCAAAGTTATATCTTTGAAAACTTCGCCGATGGACATATTTGCTCTCTAACATACGTTCTCCTCTTTCACTTGGAGAGTTGTCCGTTCATCTGAAAGCGATTAGCCCTCTCTCCGAAGGGTTCCCCCTGACCGCCGCAACTCCCAGGATCCAAACCTGACAGGCTCCATTACCATTTCTATTTTGATTTCCTGCAAATCCCTTCGATTCCACAAGGGTCGATAAAACTCCAGCAGAGCCGCAATAGCCTGCCCGGCTGCTTTTATTTTCGTTCCGCAAATCAGCTGAATTCCAAGTCCTGAGATCACTGGAGACAGAAGTCTCGTAAATCCAAGGACTTATCATGTGTGCATGATTTTAGACATTTGGTCGGAGGACTGTCTTCCAATATCTTGCTCTTTTTTTTTGCCAACCGTCTAGGAGATTCTTTCTTTCTTTTATTTTGATCCCCATTGTTTGCAGTTCCTTGCATTTACTCTCCATGGAGTCGACACATTCAGCACAAATAACTAAAAATATGTAAAGTATATAGGTTACATAACAAATAAAAAAACAGTAACTACAACAATAAACACATATGGATTCAAAATAGAGGCCATAGATCAAAACAAAAGGAATCATTATATTATGAAAGCACTTTATTACTTCATTTTGAACGATTTGTAATTTCTGCACCATATTTCCTCAGGACCTCAACCACACCAACCTCAACCACACCAACGAACAGTGATCTAATAACTAAACTTTCTTTACTTGATCTATTGCTGCATCTTTAATAGCCATATTTTACTCTGGATGTTCCCCTCACCAATATTAAGACCCTGTTATTGTAGATTTTTTTTTCCACATTCAAAATGCATTCATTATTACTCTCTCAATCACTTACAGTTCCTATATCTGCATTTCAATTTGAATTTCTCACAACTGGAATCATAACTGTACACCTCAGAGTCAATTACATACACAACAGCTGCTCCATTTTATAAGCAACAAGGAAAATCATTTGGAAATAATAAAAACAGCAATGGGGCTAAACAACATTCAGTTTTATCCAGTTTAAAATCAGGTTTAAAATGCTTCAGCAAACTGATTAAAAAGGTTAGTTTGCTTAAAGTGAACAGTCCTTTTACCAGCTGTGTTATGCGAAGAGGAGAAGGACATTATGTCTTAATGAAATTTGAATGTGCCGTCTACCAGGGAGCAGCTGTGTTAGTCCATCTCTTTAGGGGTGTGAATATATGTGTTATTTGATCCTCTGGTGTGCTGCATGTCTTAATAAAGTATTTGTCTCTTGCCTGAATGTATCTAACCTTTAGGGCTCTCTATGCCCCTCAACTTTACATGCATATTACATTACAGAAAAAGTGATGTACTTTTTAAATATAAAACCCATATCTTTGTGAATAAAAATAATAGTTCTAAATAACAAATAACAAATGATGCAGACAATATGCTGCAGTGACTTAAAAGTGATTAGCTGAATGCTAAAAACTGCGAGAATATTTCAGATATACCGCAGAAACGTTTCGTAGACAATGTGGAAGAATGCATTCTGGTCAGAGGACAAAATGTAACGTTTTAGCCCACATGCAAAATTCAACTTCTGGCAGAAAAATAAAACTGCACACCATCCCCAGAGCAAAACATGTTAGTGGCAGCATCCTGCTGTGGAAATCGTATTTGTTGAGCAAAATCTGGCAAGCTGGTCAGAAATGAAGGGGAGATGAATGGAAATGAATACCAGAACATTCTGGAAGAAAATCTGTTAGAAGCTATAAAAGACTTGAGACTGGGATGGAGTTCAGACTTCCAGCACAGTCAGAGTCAATGAAATGTTTTATAATAAAGTGAAGGCATTTATTAGAATAACCTACTTAAAGTTCACATTTAGATACAACTGAGAATCATTTTTGTTGAGCAAAACAATAGAGGCTCTTCATGCAATCTGACTGAACTTGAGGTATTTTTCATAGAAGAATAGGTTTTGCCAACCTGGCAGAGGCACACTGATAAAGACGAGAGCTGGCTTCACAAAGTATCGACTCAGGAGATTGGATTAAAGAACCCCTTGCTGTGTGCCACACATTTCAGATGCATTATGTGCAAAAGTTTATGAAAGACATGCAAAGAAACTCCTGCGCTACTTTCTGCTTTTCCATCACATAAGAACCCATTGAAATACATAGAAGGTTGTGGTTCCAACTTGTAGCTAGTCATACAAAAACATGTGAGAGAAGATTTTACTTTCACTCCATCAAGATGAAACTAAAACCAAAACTATTTTGAAAGAATATAAAGCCTTAAGGAACAATGGTTATGTATTTTAATTATATTTAATTATGAAAGAAAGGTTGCTAACTGAAAGACAACTGGAAAAAGCGTTTTGAGCTGCAATTCCTGCATACGACATATTGGGTAAGACGTTTGAGGTTCAGAATAATATATAGCTCTGTAGAAAAGCATAATTTTACCCCAGACTTACCATAGTAACCTCTAGTGTTGTAATTCTTAGTGTTACATGGAAATCTCTTGTCCTCTTGACCTGAACTGATGTTACAAGCTGCAGAAATTTCCATAATAGGAAAATGTGGGACAGGGCAGAGCATATTCTCGACTGTAATCAGGTTTAATAGCAAGTCCTTTAAAACAGGATCATTCATGTGATTTATATGTGTTATCTTTAAACTCAGAGGAAAGGTTCAAGTACAACAGGGAGCGAAACAGGGAAAATGGTGGAGGGCTGCAGTATGATGCATGATTTTAGCTTCTTTGAGCCAAAAGATTTCAGTGAAAGGAAATTACTAAATGTTTATAGTATGGAGACATTTAGCATATCTTTTTGCCTCTCTCTCCCTCTCCGTCTCTCTCTCTCTCACCGTCCCGCTGTTTGCCTTTGGCTTCATACACAGTTTTGATAAATGATTTTGCATATTGTGATTACCAAGGCGAATTTTTAGCATATTGTTTTTGGAAGATTTGGCTTCAAGCACCAGACCAGAAATCAGATGTACTAGTGCAGCATCAATTTGCAATAGTTCAGGGTAAGCAAACCCCTCTGGTCCATCGCATGGCTTCATTCATCAAAATTAACAAAAGAGCTTTGTTCACTTGCTTTATGACGCCTGGAAGAAATAGGTAAAAACTGCATCTACATGGTCTAATACACTTATTGTAATCAGAGTTTGAGTACAGCAGAGGTCAATTTTAACTTTTTCTCCTCCAGCATTTCATTTTAAGTCGCCTTCAGAACAACCAAGTGCTACAAACCGCATGTGGCTTGATCACAAATCCAGTTCTATATTTAAAACCTTGAAATCCACAAATCAAACCCAGTGAGAGGTCACCTAATCTATGTTGACAAGTGAAACAATAAGTGTTGTAGCAAGTGGCAGGAGTGTGTAGCACACCAAGAGAAAGGACAAAAATAAACACAAAGCCAGGAAACAAAAGCAGTCGTGTTCAAATAGCACTAGACATGTGTAAAGCACCGAGTTTCTCATCATTTCATCTGAACGCTAAACAGGTACGCAGGAAAGATAAACAGCACGAGCAAAAGTAGCTTCAGTTCTCAGTTGAGAAAGATGAGATTCACACAATGACAAGTGTGCAAGAAAATTTCAGAAAAATAAAAAAGAATGAAAACACAATTCATTGGAAACGTACCTCAACCAGCCCCATCATGTTGCGTGTTTCTTAGAAATAAGTGGAGCAGATCTGAATAACAAAAACAAGGAATTGCACCGGTGTTTAAATGGTAGACTTGTCACAGGTTTTGCTTGGCCTTGTTATTAATTTCAATATGTTTTTTTTTATCTGCATTTTTAATCTGCTTGGAGTGCAGATAGTCAGTTCAGATCCTCAAACTAATTGAGACAATCAAGTGTTTTATTTTTGCTGACGAGATATAAAATCGTGACATATCTCCAAGGACTAATGGATTGTTGCTGACTTCAAATTTGTTTATTTATCCAAGCATGTTTGGAGTACCATGAAAACAAGCTTACTTTCAATTGGAGTGCGTTTTTCCCCCCTCTGTTTTTCAGTAGTCTAGTAAAAACCAACCTCTTGTTGCTTATCTTATCTCAGTTAAAAACCAAAGAGGTAACGAAAGTACTGAAGACTACCAATGCATATTGAATAGTAAAATTGCTGGTTACCATGGAAACTGAATGCAGCCCAGAAAAGACGTGGTGTCTTTTTAGCCAGGTTCTCCTGCAGCTCTGACATGAAGAAATGTGACAGATGCTGTAAAAAGTCTGTTTAATATTCAACCTCTGAAGAAAATTTGTGCTTCATTGACATCCTCGAGAGCAGAGAAATTTGTACTCAAAAATTTATTTTTAACATAAATACAATGGAAAAATCTGTAAATGTTTCACTTGCATTTTCCTTTTTATTTCTTGTAGTGGAACATTTTAAGTGTTTGGCTTTACTAGATAAATAAGAACAATCAATGTGAAAATATTTCTGCCATTTGAGTCTACTGTACATAATTTCTGGAAACAGCAAGAGACTTTATTAAATATTGTATCTATGCTTTGCCATTTTTTTTATTTCTTGTGTAATTATTTCCTTAATTTCCAGAAGAAAAAAAAAATCAAAAATAAAACTGACCTAATATAAAAATGGTAATGTGCACACCTATTATTCTATGTTGACTGACACCAGCATGCAGGTCCAATGATGATTTCACATATAATCTAACTGAAAATATGCTTTTTGGAAAACCATGTATCGCCAAGACAAATCCGAAAGTGGTAAACATATTCAATGACTTTTTTTTTTTTTTTTTAAAAAAAAGCTCAAAACCACTCATTGAAAATGTACATAGAAAGTATTACCTTTATCTCTTTGTCCCTCAGAGTGATAATAAACATGGACATGTAAAATGTCTTGCTTCAGCAAGACAATTTACCGATGCTGATGCTCTACAGGTCCACTGCAAAGCAAATGTAGATGATTTATGTTGAAGCCCATCTCTTAATCACTTGGAAAGAACACGGCCTCATGACACGCTGGCAGATATTTTGGATTTTTCCTTAATGACTACAGAGACAAGTTGCAGATGACTCTAGCAGACGCCGTCTTACGGATCACTACAGTTCTGTCAGTGATTAAATGACTCATCTACCTATGGTAAACAAAGCCCCAGTAGAGCATCTTGCATCCATCACAAAATGTCTTAGAATTTCTGAACCTAGAAGAAATCCATCATACCTTTAAGAAACCGAGCGTGCTGCGTGCTCTCTGTGCAAACCCACATACACATATTCAGCAGACACTTTATTATGTATGCTGGTTTTTGCTAATACAATTCAGCAATTACATGGCAAGTTTAAACTACCACTGTAATTTTCAACAATCATCTCTCAGGTTTATAAATGAAAAAACAAACAAACAAACAAACAAAACAAAACTGTCGTTGTTGACTGCAGAGTTTCGAGAGGAATTGGCAGACTGGCTCAAAATCATAAGCGACAGGAGCTAAAAAATAACAGCAATTGTTACAACAGTGATGAGTACAGTAACTGAGGTGTGTTCTCCGAATGCGCAGCTTGTCAAATTTTGAAGCCGATGGGTTACAGTAGCTGAAGATGGCATCAGTTGCCACTCCTGCCAGTTAAGTACAAGAAACCGAGTCTGTAGGTTTCACTCTGACCGGACAGTATCATATTTAACAAACATTGCCCGATCCAATGAGTCTTCATGTTAGCTGTAACATTCAAACAGTGGGGTTTAAATTTGGCCTGGACAACATAAAAGCATGGATTCATCCTGCCTTGAATCAATGGTTCTGGGTGCTAGTGATGTTGTGCTTTGGTGGACACTTTCTAGCTTTATTTCTTTAGTATTACATCTGGTTATACCCATCTGTTTATGTTGTCCTTTTACCTCACATGTTTTTTGTGGATCCAACAAACAACATGTTGGATGGAAGCACCAGATGTGAATACTCAGATTATTTCACTTCACACTGGTTTGTTTAAAATGACAAGACACTTTATTGTACTCCAGATTAGTCTAGCAGAGCACTTTTGCAATGTGTAGGAATGACTGATTTGCATTATGAGTGTGCAGATAAATCTGCAGCAACAGCTGAATGTCATCATATGAATACAAACCGAGATCTAAGAGGAATATTTCCAATAGCGTTTTGAATCTCTACCATGAACGTCTAACAGCTCAAAGAGCCAAAAAATAGTGAGGTGTAGCTGATAAGGTGATCAGAGTCTGATTAAAGGACGTAAATCGAACTTCAAGTTTTCCCTCGACCGCATACTGCGAACTTGAAACATAAATAAGTTGGTTTTCAGTACTTCCTGGAGATAATTTTGTGGTGAGCTGAAATACTTCAACCAGAAACAGATAAAAACTAGAATGATTTAGATGCAGAAAAAGTCCTGAAAAACATGGTAAACTGAGACATCTGTGAAAAACCCAGTTGACAAAGTATGCCTGCATAACAGCTCTGCAGCAAGAGTCTCGTCATACACTTGAGGAAACCCTTTATAAGCCCTTCTCAGGACTAATGTGTCCCAGCCGGGGAATTCTTCGCAGCAGCAACCTCAAAAAAGGGCACTTTAGTATGTATTGATAGTTGTGTGAGCCCAGCGACCGCGGTGATGTAACAGATCTTCATGAAATTGCATGGGCAGCATTGTTGCCGTGGACGACCCCGAGGCTCAGTTTGATTTCAGCAGATTAATTTAGCTTCCTCTCTTATGCAACACCATCTCAGCTTTCTTTCAGTGGCCTCACTGATCCTGGGGTCACCTTTGACTCCTGGCATGGGTGGCTAGCTGCTACACTGCTCTCCCTCAACAACAGCACAGAGGAAAAGAGCAGCACACCTGGAAAGGTTTCAAGATCAGAATGAAACCTGGTTGCAGCAAAGCAAAGCTGTTCAGCAGAAGAGCACTTATTGAGAGGTGAAACAGATCTGATGGACGATGGCATTGATGAATAACACAGCATGGTGTGTAATTGTATAATTGAAAAGGTCAAACAGTTTAACCAGACAAACTACACAATTATAAAAAATACGAACAAGAAATGACGCAGCAAACTAGTAGGTTATTGCTGCCAAATTGAAAACATATTTTAATCAGAAATATTACTGAGACTGAAAGATGTCAGTCAATAAAACTATTTTGAGGGGATCTGTAAGAATAGTTCTCACACATTTCAGAGACCAATACTAAATTGCCGTTTCTCCAATTCACTGACACAGTTAGACTGAGGACTGTCATCATGTCACCTTTAGTGGTAGTTACTAAGCAATTGCTCCCTCAAAGTGTCATCAATTTCAACAAAGCTCCTCCTTGGAGCTGCAGTCTCCAGCCCAGCTTGGCCTCACAGAGGCACCACTCTCCTGTGACTCCCCCACTCAGCTCCTTCAGACTAGCGGTAGCAGCAACTAGGGTTGCATTTGATTATCTTGAGTTCAAGATCTATAATACTTTCATTGCCTCCGTTTCAAAATCTGATCTGCATAGACTGTTCAAACCTATTGGATATTTCTACAGTCAGAAATTGTTTAGCATGCAGTTTTTGATTTATAATGCCTTCCTTTTGTTTCTGCGAGCAGAAGAACTGCATTTTAATGTTTTTTTTTTTTTACGACCACATTAAAATGAGAAAAACTTAAAAGCTGCGATATATGAACCTGGACTAGATCATTTTGTGCTCATAGTGTATTTTTAAAAAAAGTCCATTTCTGATTTGTAAACTTAATCTGTAAATCTGATGCACAAGCAACATCTGCAAACAAACAGCGATGGACGACAAAGCAGCTTTTGTAAGAGCACTGGGGGTTTACTTTTGTTTCAAAGAAACATCTGATGGGATGCTGGAAAAGACTATTGTTTTGCGCAAGTTGTGCAGAAAGAAGTAAAGCTATTCAGGCCTAAAATACCATCTCAGCAACAAAATATATTGCAGCAAGCACAGACCTCCACAATGCTGAGGAAAGCATTCACAGTCAACATTTGTAAAAAAGTATGTTTTATATAATTACATGAATAATTAGGAGTTCTTGAAACTCTTGAAAACAGTGTATATTAGCATCTTGCATCCATCTAATGGTTGAATAACCTGAATAACATATTAAAACAATAAATATATTTGAAGTTGAACTCATGTGTCTATTTTTTCAATGATATATCTTGCATCATCTCACCTTGTGATCTATCTGTACCGGTACATGCCTGTAGCACATATTGCATGGTTACACTTCAATGATGCTCCATCAAAAGAGCATATTTTCCTTTAATTAATTCCCGGTAAATAAATGAAACATCTGCATGTTGTTTTCAGAAAGGGAATTTGTAAATTGTTTCACTGTCGTCTGAGTTTCTTTGTGAGAAGTAAAGCCATCATGACTGAAGTCGCTGTTGGGTCTGAACGCTCTCTCAAACAGAAAATGCACTTTAAGGCTACATTAACCATTACAAGTACACTAAAACTGTGTGGGAAACAATTGTCTCTCTGTGCTAATCTGGCAGAGTACTCTCATAAAATTCTCCCATTGGCGCAGAGGAAGACTCTTGGAGATAAGTATGCTTTTCTGCCTGAGCAGAATTGCTGGAAGCTGCTTTAATAGACTTAAACCTCTTAAAGAATGTTAAACCACTTACTCAGCAGTACATATAGCCAAAGTCAACAGGCTAGTCTCACCGCAAATGTTGCCCCCTTTTTTTGTTTTACTGTTGTGCATATTTATCTTAAAAGCCAAATCAAGGTCACACAGTCAAGTCATTCTGCGCTCGCCTGCCTGTTTCACATCTCCACGCTCCATTTGGAACTAAAGAAAAAGTAACAAACTGCCAGAGATCTACAATTTCTACCTTGGCCGCTTGTCTGATAACGAGCCAGCAACAGGTGAAATTTGGCTGAGTCTATCCGCTGTTGCAGCTTACATTTCAGACTCTAGTGCAAGCGTCATTAGGAATCATAAAGCAATCTGCCGTTAAGTGAAAATACGTGCTGGTTTGCAAAACCCGACTTTGACATGTCCACCAGTATTTCAGAGGATAAGTGTTTGCTGAACAGGCGCCAACTCCTAGGACAGTGCTGGGCTGTGAGATACAAAAGTGGTGAGTAGTGACGCTCTTGGAATATAAAGAAAAGCTGATAGCCAATTGATCTTTAAACTGAGGAGCTAAGCTTCTCAGCTTATCCCATCATTGTGCAGATAAAGGCGATTAATGTGGGAAAATCAGTATCGAAACAACAGGATTTTAACAGATGGACTCATTCACAGGCAGGCCGGATAAAGTGTAGTCTTGAGAAACTTCTGACTGAACTGTAAAGATGGAAAAAATTATCACGTAATAGCTGAGGGTGTAATTAGGGTTAGAAGCACAAAAGCCTATAATTAGACCATCTGCCAGTTAATGGGATCAACATAAATGAAGGTTTTAAAATCATGCAATACTATATTATCTCATTTGTGAGCTTAATGTATGCCTGTAGTGTGTGGGTGTACATGACTGGGGGTTGTTTCTTAGTCTAACAACTCCAATCCCAAAGAGCTGATCTCCTGTACGTTTCTGATATTTGACTTGTTCAACACAACTGAAATAAAGGAAATAAATGGTCGATTTTCAGGCCTCTGCTGAACTTGACAACATACTGAAGTCGTAATTTAGGGATAATCTAGATGTGTTGGAGTAAGACTGTATCTAGGAGATCAGATCTTAAGGACCAAAGTTGAATGAAGGCAATTCATTTAGGCAAAACAGCGTAGAAAACACATGGATCACATGGATACTGCAAAGAGTGGAACCTGAAAGTTAAACTAGGAAACAGAAAACAAAAACTGCTACACTTAAGGGTGTAATGAGATCTCGTGGTCATGTTTTTTTTTTTTTTTTTTCTTGCCAAAGGGAAGTCTGTCTCAGGAACTGATCATTTGGTGGGATTTTGTCTAATGAAATTGGTCCAAGCTTTTATCATAAGCACTATATGAAGGTGTGCGCTTTAAGCCTGATGATTTGTTTTTGCATTTCTGCTTAAGACTCAGTGGCGCAAAAAGTGGGTATGCAGCGCATACAACGCATAGGGGCGCAGCACCAGAAGGGGCGCCAAAACCCTGTCTGGAGGGGCGGCGTGCCGATTATGATTATGTTTTCCCATACACTTCAGCGAGCCTTACGCTCCTTCACCTCACGCACCTGATGAGGTAAATCTAGCGTGAGTTTCACCCTCTCACCCCTCGCCTCGGGGAGGCGAGGATTGTTTTTTTTCTACGCTGATGTACGTTCCTTCCTTGGGGGGAGGGGAGGAGGGCGCCGATTTATGTTTTTGCATCCACCAGAATAATGTGCAGTTGCGCCACTGTTAAGACTCATAGTCTGAAGTAAGAATGAAAGTAGTTTTGAAGTTGTGTTGACTGTTCATCGAGTTGCCCGACAACACTGGGTCAAATAACGGCACATCTTTAAAGAGGCTGGACTTTCCAGGATAGGAGACGGAAATTTAACAAGAATTTCCCTTGAAGTGGGAATTCCAACTGGGAAACTTGGAGATCACCGACCAGCCCTGGAGGCTGTATAAGCCTGTGCACATGTCAACTAGGTCCAAAAAACAAATCAACAGATTGGCTGCAAAACAAGCTTCAGAGTTGGCAAATATGTCTTACGTCAGGTTTTTAACAACACTACATTTTATCATCTAAAGACCAGTATTTAAAATACTTAAAACTACTGGAAGCTGAATTAAAGTGGTAAACACTAAACAGAAATTATTTAAAACCTAGTTTAAGTTGACGCCTACAAAATGCTCCTAAACTCTCTTCTTCTTAATTCCCACGAACCCAATATCGCCTCACCTTGTAAGGAGGAAACACACCCCTAATTATGGCACGTCATTTGGTGACAAGTCTTTTATTTAAACGCATGATAATCACTAAGAGTGAGACATTCCAGCAGTCTGACTTTGTTCCAAAAAACATGGCATACATGTCACAACATGACATCATGTCTTTTCTCGAGCGTCTTCTTGGAAGAATACAACGCTCTCGTTCTTCTGCAACAGCTTTGGGCTGAGCAGCACCATGAGGCCAGTGAACCCGAGATAGCGGCACTCCAGCAGCAGATACCAAACAGCCCGTCATGAGACAGCATGCTTCACGCCGTCAACCACACTGCAAGAAATGAAGTTAAACGGCACGATCGCACAATCCTGGAGTCTCTTCTATTTTTATTAGTGGTGCTGACAGAGTCTTAGCTTTAAAGAGAAGCAGGGCCATTTTTGGGAAGGATTTAAAATAATTACAGCGGCATCCTGAGGGGATTGTGATTATCCATATTTTTTTGCCTAGTTTTGAATTATTCATGGAAAACAGAGATACGTTTCCAATGTATGTTATAAACGCATCTAAATCTATAGCTGGGACACACTTGAGGAGGTTTGGTGTAGTGAACAACTGCTGTTAATAATTGAGAAGGACCTGTTTGCCTTTAATTTCTTTGATGTAATGACCCTTTAAACGGCACTTGTTAGAATAGATTTTAAACATTCAGAAATTCCTCCTTCAGGGAAATTGCTCTGAAACCAACAACCGTGGCAACTAAACAGTCTACCTTATCTCCCACCATCTTTTTCCATTGGGTCATTTTGGTGGTGTGGGGAAAAAAAAACAACCTGTGTGGTTTAATGCATCATCTTTTAATCTCTTAAGTTAAAAAAAATAAAGAAAAAAAAACTGTGGGAAAAATTTCCAGAGGTAGCAGAGGTTTACAGACATGCTATCATGGAAGTGAGGATGAAGAGGAGCTAGGAGCTAAATTCTTGTTGATCTTCAGTAGGATCATGTTTGCCATGTACAGGGTAATATTTTTAGCTCTAAATACACAACAGACTGTAGCTCTGTATGATAGAAACAATACCCTAAACATGTTTAAGGTAACACAAGAGAAACACAAATGTAGTCTTTGTTTTAATTTTAGATGTAAACAAAGGGTCAAAAAGAAAAAAAAACAACAAAAAAACGCAGCACAAATTGGGACATTTGCCATACAAAATAGGTGAGTCTAAGTAGATGACTTACCAAGCAGTTGAACTCCTCTGGTTAGGCCATAGACATCGATGAGAGCCCAAAGGGGCTCAGCAACATGGACGCCACTGAAGAACAGCATGGGGTTGGAGTTGTTGATACAGTAAAACACTCTGCCCTTCTTATCGACCCAGAAAGATATGACATTCCCCTCATTAGATAGTTCCTCTGGCAGGGCTTTTGCCCAGAAGCCGCTCTGGGAGACGAGGTCGGGGCAGGCGTACTTGGGCAAGTTGTCCGGATTTATCCTTGACGGGTCTTTAGACGTGAAGCCCAGACGCAGCGCTCCGCTCCAGCAGCACTGCTTCTTCGTTATCTGGAGAGCGGATAGAGTCGGATTAACAGCCACTCAAATTATGATGAATCAATATTACCTAAGGTGCTCAGTAGTTAATTGACTTGAATCAAATTATAATATCTAGACAGTTTCACAAACATCATTTCTAATTACAACCACAATTAAAGGTACAATCACCCACTAATTTAATTTAATTTAATTTAATTTAATTTAATTTAATCAGTCTTACTTCCACAAAGAGAAGGGAACTTGTTTACTGTCTCTGTGAAAAGTTGTGAGCTCTGCACTTTATGCATCTGTGTGACTGACTGATGAAAATAAATCCTACATAGCATGTTTACATTTTGTGACGTATTGTTGGAAACGTTTCAATGATTCATTTTGTCTCATCCGTCCTGGAAATACACAATGTGGTTTAATGGGAACTACTGACATTACCAACACATAAGTAAATTCAAGCCTAATTTGCTGAAACAAGGTTAATGTAGTGAGACTACTCTTTTATGTAAAACTATGCAAAGCACTGGAGTAGTGTATTTTAAATCCCCAGATTCATTTCTTTTAATCTTCAAGTAGCTTTATTCTTTAAAATCAATTTCTGAGAGACTGAAAAAGCAAACGATTGTAGTTGCGATGTGAAAGTAAAAAGCAGCTCTAAAGTGGTTTTAAATAAAGTCCTCTTCCGTTCATTACAGCAGTCACTGGATGTGCACAACTTGTCACCTGGTAGGAAAGCCAGTGCACCTGGTAGGCACGGTTGCAGACTTTTAGAGTAAGAGAATTTTTTTCATGTTCCAACATAAAATATTATAAATAATGCATGAGATCAATGTCAACAAAATATGGTAAATTACTATTCAAGCATTAATTTAAGTGATCCCCAGTATCACTGCACATTTACATCGTCAGTGATTGTGTAATAAACTCTGACTACTCTGATAGGTTGTCTCTGTCGTCTGTCGTCTTTCTTGCCAAAAAACGCTTCGCTCTCCATCCAAGGGAAAAATTCCCTCCTATGCTGGTTTCAGAAATGGATCCACTGGCAGTGCAGTGCATGAACATCACCTGACAAACAGCATGGGCGCAGACAGAACAGACCTTGGATGAACACTATAGGCATAGGTTGCTGGAGGATAAACTGACCACTTTTCCTCACTTTGCTACTCTCTTCTTTTACTGCACTCCAATTTGCATTATGTGCCTTCATTTCGACTGGTAACTTTACGTTTTCTATTAGTTGTTTTTTTCCACCATAGACCTTGTCTGTTGTTCTGCTTGGCCGTGTTGCCTTCCTGGAGGAGGGCATCAGCTGAGATAATGCTGCTGTCAATATCAACTAATCATTCTCCATCTCCTGCTATTAGTTTTTTACTTTCATGAACTTGGAAAATAATCCTACATCAGTTCTTCTCTTTCTTTTTGTGCATCTGCCTTGTCTTCTCAAACCCCCAGTTGGCCGCTCGTACTGAGCCAGGTTCTGCTTTTACAAGGGGGTTTTGCTCTCCACTGTTACTGCATGCATGCTCTGTGTGAGGGGCTGCTGTAAGGTCAACGATCCAATGCAATCTGCTGCGTTTCCTTAAGTGAAACTCGCCTTTAAATCTTTTTTTTTTTTGGTGGTAAACAGTCTAAATAATTCATTCAGGGTTCCATATGTATGTTTTGGTGTGAATTTTAATGTTGTTGTGTAATTCTTTTTGTTCGGCATCATTTTGCCTAAAAAAAACTCTCACTACTGGCCCCTCTGGTCAAACGGTTCATAGGCCGTTGACTTTTCCTATTGGTTCAAAGAGGTTTGCATTTCAATCCCTAGTGCCAAGCCACAAGCATTGCTTAAAACAACATATGTGTTTCAAACCTACTGAGACTGGTCACGTTGGTATGTTTATCACCTGCAAACGATTTTTTGTCTTATTTTGACTCACTATTTACTTAGAATGTACGGCTCAAGATAACAGGGTTCCTCATATGGCAGCGCTTGCCCTGCTCTCTCGCTTTTGAGACATAGATGGCCTGATAGGTGAAGTGGAAACTTGTTTTAAGCTGCCGCTGCTTTGGCCCACACAAGAACAGCACAGAGAAAATCAAAACAGGAGAGCAAAGACTGGGGATGAAGAGAAGGCGAAGAATAACAAGATCATACTTGCTGAATGAGTCGGCCATTAGAAGAATTAAGAATTTGTTTTTTTTAAAATCAGAATCGGAATTACCAGCTTTCCGAATAATTTGTGTAGAAACTACATGACAAAGTACATGACATAGTAAAGACATCGTTGTCTCTTCTGACTGGCACACCATGCACAATTATTAGGAACACATTTACCTTCAGCCGAACTTGCTCGTAAACAGCAATGGGCCTGTTGCTGAAGGTAATGGCGTTGCAGAAGCTGGCCTGTCTCTTGACGGTTCTCTGTGACAGGTCCATAATAATCTGTGAGCCTTTGGTGCTAGGGTGGAACTGCAGAGGGAAGGAGGACAGATTTCCACACGGCTGGATAGGCGGGCAGCGCTTCGGCTTGTGGTGGAATCGGTGGGGTGCTGCAGGAAATGGTCCATTTAGAGAGTCTACACGGAGAAGGAAAAGTTTGGTCAACAGGTGTGGAGGCACTAAATCTCCCTACAAGCATGGTTTGAAGCAAAACAGCCAAACGTTAGATTAGAATATTGAATTATAGACTTTCACCGCACACCATTTCACATTAATAAAAACTGACAGCTGCTGTCACATGTCATCTTCTCTAAGAAAATGTCAGCTCATGCAACATCCGGCTTGGTAAAAAGACTTTACTTTCAAATCACTGACTGATTTGTGAAGGTGCACAATTGTAGATTTTCAGGACGTTAGGTGTGCAAAGCAGATAAATACATACCATTGACTTTAACAGGTGTAATAGCAGGGAAAGGTGCTTCTATAAGGTACTGACACCGTAAAATGTGTGTTACGCTTTCTGAATGTTAATTGTAGGAA
>NW_006799951.1:1927600-1936978 GCF_000485575.1 Poecilia formosa
TTAAGAGCCCACTGCACTGAACCCCATTGAAAACCTCATGGTTTTTCCACCAACTATTGATTTCTGAAATCTTCCTGAGTTAAAACATTAGTATTATTGTTTCTAAATGAATATGCATCCTTTTCGTTATTTTGACCTTTTCTCATTTTCTGAAAATAACTACATAATTTTTGCTTGCAATTTTGTTGGCATGTTGTCAGTAGTTCATAGAATAAAAGAACAATGTTCATTTTACTCAAACATATAACTATGAAAAGTAAAATCAGAGAAACTGATCATTTTAAGCCGTCTCTTAATTTTTTTTTCCAGAGCTGTATATCCTTTCTCTTTCACCTATGAAGTGGAAGAGGAAGGTATGAATACTTTGCCAAGGAACTGTAGTTAAGCTCAGGCTACCTGCCTTACCAGAGAGGATACAAAAAAAAAAAAATCAAAAAAAAAATAGAAACCTCTCTTTACTTAAAACAACTTTTGGGGTTTGTTGGGCAAAGTAAGGCAAACTGGTACGTAGTGAATCACGTTATGCGTCAGATTTTAGGAAATTTTTGTTTTTTCCCCATGTGAAAATGTGAATAACTGTTTCCAGCCTGACGTTCATATTTTAAAGAGGTTCCCACAGATAAAAGATTTGCTCAAAGGCATAAAAAGGCTGTTTTCACAGAGATTTGCTTTCATTATGTCACCTCTCCCCTTTCTTGTTTCCACATTCCTTTTAAAAATGCAACACCAAGGTCACCGTGGTTTAGTGGAGGAGGTGTTTTCTCACAGACTTGAGGTTCTCGTTAATTGTCGAGCAGAAACAGTTTTGATTCGACTGAAACAAAAATAAGTTCCGTATCTCTTCGTTTCATTTGATTAGACACAGTTTATCTGCCACACTCCTTCAGTTGTTTCTGCCTGTCACACTTAAAGGTTTTTAAAAGTATTCCAAAACTCAGACGATCTGCCATGGTTGCAGATGAATAATTTAAACCTAATTAACACCTCTTCACACTTGGGAACAGATTGCATTTTCACACCTAAACTTGACAAACTGTGGAGGAGCTGCTTGTGTTCATCTACAAGAGGAGAAAATATCCACTGCAGCTATTCTTACTTCGCCATGGTTGACTTTGTAAGGTTAATGCCAGAGAATATACATGTGACCATCACTACCCACCTCAGGTCGATTCTATTAGTAAAGGTATGGCTTGACAGAAGCAATAAAACAAACAAACAAACAAACAAACAAACAAACAAACAAACAAACAAACAAACAAACAAACAAACAAAAAAGCAATTAGGATAAACTGAATAGGGCTGGAAAGTGAGAGTTTCTGTCAGCATATTTCTGCAGAGTCTTTCTATTCAAATCACAATGGAGTGAAACTCTGCCAAGGGTTCTGGGTTCAGAGCAGTCTATTTGTTAAACTCTTTGTGAGCTCTTGTCATTGCAGAACAATGCAGGATTATGCTTTGTGCACAACAGTGGTCTTAAATGAAGTCATAACAAATCTCCAACCATATTGTAGTCATGATGTCAAGTCAGACGTGATGTCTTGAGGAAAACACAATAGGTCTGTGGTGCACCAATTCAATAACAAAGCCTAAGACAAAATGGAGCGTTTCCTGTGAGATCTCAAAGCAGAAACATCTCAGTTCCCTGCAGATGGTGTGCAGCTTTACCCTAAACTATCTAATCACAGATTAGTACGTTTTATCCCTACTTTGATATATTATTTCTACAATTTGGTGGAAAAGTATTTGCCTTATAATGCATTTATTTTCTTTTTGCTTTTGTGTCACAGTTAAATGTTTCAGATAATCAAAGTCAGATTAACGTCAGACAAAGATAGCCACAGTAAATATAAAAAGCTGATTTTAAATATGGATTTTGTTTATTGACAGAACAAAGGTATGCAGCCCAAAACCGGCGTCCCATGCAAAAACAGTTACTTTCCTTGCTGTTCATTCGTGAATTAACTGATTAACCACATTTTTTTCAGCTTCATTTTCACCATCTGGGCCTGATTACTAGCAGAAATGTACAGTGAGGGAAGGTTATGAGTAGAGCCTGTGTGACAACATCGAGTGTCTAAAAGAACCACATCATGTCCAGATATTAAGCTCTTTCTGAGGCATTGCAACTGCATCCAACCACAATGACAGGCATTACTCTGAAGCAAAGAACACATGGCATCATGGTGAACCTTCACAGCCAGACCTACACCGGGAATGCATTGACGACTCATCCAAACGATCACAACTGACCCAGAAGAGCATCTACAGCGCTGCAGGACTCACTTGTGATTGATAGGTTCAACAATAAGTAAGAGACGGGGCAATGATGTTTTTCCAAAACACATTTAAATGACCAAGATTTTGAGGAAGGTGTTTTGTGTCTGTATTCCATGTGATATTAAGCTAACATACCACCCCAAATGGAGTTGTTACTGTGATATTCTATGGCTGTATTTTTTGCTTCAGGACCTGGAAAACTTCATATAATTGAAGGAACTGTGGATCGTTTCCTCCAGCAGCAAATCCTGAAGGATTTTATCCAACCATCCATACATAGTCGAAGTTTGGCTAATTCAGGTGTAGTGGCATGACTTCAAACAGACTGTTTATGCTTGAAAGCTCTCCATTATAGTGGAATATAACCAATTCCAGAAAGAAGATTGGACCAGTGTTTGGAAATAAGTTATTGCAGTTTTGCTGTCAAGAGTGACACATGTAGTTATTGAACTGAGGTTGTAATTAATGTTTCATATTGACCCAGGCTGTTGTATGTAGAACTTGTTTTATTTGTAAATACATTTTCTATTTTCATTTTAGCTGATGTTAACATCAAAACATACAGTAAAAGAAATCAAATGCAGAGTTTTTTACAAAAACAAAACTGTTTTTCCCCCATGGACAGTTTTCTGCACTCTAAACATTTAGCCAATAAGAAAAAGGTAAATAAAATATCACAAAATACCTTTTTTTTTCAAGCAAAGTGAGTGCAAAGGAATGCGACCCAACAAGGTAAACAATAGCAAGAACATTGGCACGACAGTTGAAACACGCCTTGTCAAAGATGAGATAAAAATCCCGAAGATGGATAAAGTCATGTACAAGATGACTGCCTCTGCCGTCATGAATTGAAGCAGACAGTCCAGAGACAGTAAGCAGGTTTAGTGTGTGGGATTTGGCCTTCTGCTCTCTCTACAAGGCTGGAGATCTTTATAGAAGCCTGAATAAATGTCCTAGCACAGTCTGACGTTAGTATCACGGCCCACTAGACAAACATTGGAAGGAATGCACAAGAGCCACAAGGCACGTATATATTTTACTTTTTGCAAACACATCATAGCTCGAGGACTTCTTCCAAAGAGGTGGACAAGTGTGATACTTAAAACTTAAGGAGGTCTGTGAAGTTATCATTTTGTAGAAATGTGAAGAAATCCTCAGAGATGTGGAAGAATACTGGCTTTCTCAACCAAATAATTTCACGCACCAACAAGGGTCTGTGAGAATCAACCAAGTAACTCAAATGTTCTGATGCAAAGACAAATTTCACAACACTCTATTGGAGGAGTGCACACAGTTGACATTTGTCGGTACTGCATTTTGACTTACAGACATAAATAATCTTCTTTTTGAGTTGTGCCAAATTGCTAAGCTAAATGACAGCAATTTAGTGACTGTCATGAGATTCACTTTGTAGCTGTTCACCTCATCAGTCATGACTCAAGGTTATGTTGTATAAAGGCTCCCACATACTTGATCCAAACAGTTGGCTTGCAGTCACGTGGTTGTGGACCACTCGCATTCACACACACCTTTCATAAAATAGCGTTGACCACCAGGGGGACACCCTCTTGCTTCATTACACGTCACGTCCTGACTCGCGCATATTGAAACAGAGGAATCGTATCCTCCGTTTTGATTTTACGAAACGATTGCGGAACAAGCGTGATACTTTTCTGCCGACAAACTCCTCTGTTACATTTTCCATCCAGGAGTTAAAATGTCCTATTTGTGAATCTTAGAAATATAGTCATTATTTAGTGAACAATTGTACAAATGTACATAATTCCTCACTGCATTGGTTCAAATATCGTCAGAAGTATTCATGTCTCCTTTAGAAACAAAAACCAGACAGTGGAAGAGGAATAGTTTAAGACAAATATCAACATTGATGTGTATTTCCGCATTAAACACTGGAGCAACAAACTTCTGACCAATCACACAACACTTTCGCAAAGAGCTCTGCCAAAATAGTTCAACCAGGTCCTGGTAATGAGTTTGGCAGGCGGGTATCCTTCTGCGAAGAAAATGATGACACGATGTCTTTCTGAGTCAGTGTCTTCTCTGTGTGCCCATATGACCTCTGTCCACCTTCTTGCCTTTGTCCAGAAACATGCATAAACCACTATTTTCCTCTGATGGTCATACTTTTAGGATCAACAAATAATCGAGAATATTTGTCTCTAGGTATTGAGATTTTCTTTTTAAAGTATGTGAGCAGGATAAAAAATGTGCAAACTTTCAAGGTAGCGTGACTTCACCCTCAGGTGCTTCTTGAAGACAAAGTATAAAGGGGCCCTTCATTTATTTCATTTACACAAATGCCAAAACAAAACTGTAAAGTAGGAGAAAATAAACATGTTGGCAATACTATGGAGAAATGAGACATACAAAAACAACTTGGTTTTCTTATCTTAAGGTTGTGATAGTGTACAAAAAAGAGAATGTTTCTGTGAGCTGATTTCATTAAACATACAAAAAGTTGAGTAAAATTCCTGTAGAGTCAACAAAATGGCTCATGTCAACAGTAATGTGATAAAATCTTAAAGTTGGCTTTGGTTATTAAGACCAAAGAACTTTTAAAGTCAGGTGAAGTCTAAACAAAAGTCTGGAGTCCAGACTTGTTTAATAGGCGGATAAACACTAGGACACTGAAAACAACAGAAACAAAAGTAAAAGTGAACACTTGAATTGTCAAGTCTTGAGCGTGCATCCACCTGTTAGCATTTTTTCAAAAACAGAAAGCAACAGATGTTGCTGCACAACAATTTAAGCATCTTATCTGATGAAGACATCCAAAACATTTAAAATCAAAACACGGAAAAAAATAAAACATTTCGCAAGATGACACGGGTTAAAAAAAAAAAAAAAATTGCCTTTTTCTTAGTTAACGTGCTTGTGCATAAATTGTGCGTATTATTAAATGATTTTCCACTCCCCAGTATCACATCTTGACAGCTACACAACAACCAAAACCGTTTCTGTTTTTCCAAATGAGGAAAAAGGGAGAGATGACAGAGCTTTTGTCATGGAGCCAGTTTTTTTTTTTTTTTTTTTTTTTTTGTCAAAACATTATCCTTGTCCGTTACTTTATTGTTACTTCAACAACAGAACAGAAAGAGTTGGCCCATGTCCAGCTACTCTACTGGGAAATTACCTTGTTACACGTCCAGTCTGGTTGTCAGGTAACATAATGACATAGTCATAGTCACCTTTGGGGCCTTAAGTTCAGAAACCTGGGGCCAACAATGAAAAAAAACCTGCTGAACATGCACTCAGTTACCATTAATAAGGACTTAGATATAGTCTTGATCAATGGTGATCTTTTCTGTATGTTGACATTTTATCTATAACTTCAAACGCAAACTTAATTTGATTAAAAATCCCCATGCAAATAAGCTAAAATATATCTTTCGCTACATGTTTTAATATCTTGAAAACTGTAACAGTTATCTACATTTGGAGCCTGATCTATTTAATTCCAATATGTTGTTTTTTTTCTTTTCTGAATATTCATAGTGAAAACATCTTAAACAACATATCTTCAATAAAAAATCAGCTTTATTCACTAATGTGGAAGTTACAGTTAAAACTAGCGCTAATGGTATTCAGGAGAACAGCAGGTGTTTTCCTTTCCTTTAGGATCTGAAGTAATTTAGCAACTTGAATCTGTTGTGTTTAGCAGATGCTACCCAAAACTTTAAAAAAGAAATGCAAACTGAAACTTTCCACATTGGCTGTACAGTTAACGCTGCAAAACACTGCTATATGTACAAAACATTTTTTTTAATCATTCCAAACCATTCCACTAATCCAAACGCGGCTAAAACTTGCCCTTTGAATACTTTGACTTTATTTCAGACTGACAGAAACGCCTACAAATTTCACGCACTCTGTTCTGAGGCGCGCTTCAAAACCCAAATGTGTGATCCGTGGCAGCTTTAATGAATGCCTCCTGCACCGTGATGCGAGATGTCCTTACCGTAGAAGGTATTTCTGGTGATCTGACCTCCCATGACTGGATGCAAGGTGCTTTCACCCTCTGTGCGAGCTGGATCCACGATCCTTAGTCAGGAGCGCGTTCTCAGCTGCGACATAATACTGACAGGACGCAAAAAAAATAAAATAAAATAAAAATAATAATAATAATAAAAAAAGAAAAAGCTGATTGAAGAAAAAAAAAAGCCCCCCGGAGAGAAGGAGAGGTTGAGCGCAACGACTGTCCAAAGCCTCATCGATATTAAGCAGCAGGCAGAGACTCACAGATCTGAAGCGCTGTTGTCTCACTCGCTGTGAAGGGATCACGCTGAAATTAACATAGAAGGTGGTAGTGGAGGTGGAGCTTCCCAGGGTTGTTAACGCTGTAGACACCAGCGGTCCGAGAGTTCCTGCTCTGCTGCATATATCGAATGCAATCTGCTGGAGCAAACTGAAAGTAGAGCTGCAGCAACAATCCTATACGTTTTGTGAGCCTTCAGTTTCACCCCGCCCTCATCTTGTGCTTTAATGTGAAATGCGTTTCCTTTCGCACCTGTTGAGTCTCCTGTGTAGTAGTTTCTCCACTGCTCACACTTGTTTCGAGTAATCTAATACATTTTGCAAGAGGGTGATGGGGTTTTATGTAAAATGTCTCTCTTGAGCTTTAATGTTACTCCCTCATCAACAATATACCTGGGGTGTTGCTATGTTTCTTTCACGCACTTTTTCAAGGTATTTCATGCATTTTCAAGCCTTCCTCACTCAGCTCCACCAGATTAGTGGCAGCAGCAATCAGCAAACACCTGATGGTACTGCTAATCTGCTGAGCTCATACAAACTACTTCTCAAGGTTCTTAAGAATGGCTGTAAATGGCATGATGGAGGAGAATTGTTCTGACATGACGAAGGCAGAGTGCCTGAAAGAGCAGAGGCCCAATTTCGAGGTGTCAAATCGCAAAGTCAAATTTCTTTTAAGTCCTCTTTGACATATAGAACATTTTTATAACAACTGGAGGTAACAGCATCACTTAATTGTGCTATAAAATGTTAATATGTGCCTGGAAAATGCAGAATATTGCCCTTTCAGAATTGTGTTCAAAATGATCTAACTACAGTTATCGAGATATGTGTACAGGGCTCTGTATCTGGTTGAAACTCAAACCTTGCACCCACAGGACAAAAAATCTTTTACAAAAGACTTAATATTCTGAATTAGTTGTTGTCATTACTCACACTATCCCAGTTGTTGTACATGGTTGTGGGTTGTGGGTATTATGGTGAATCTGAAGCCGCCTCTGGCTGAAGACACTCTGTTGTTGTATTGACAGTCTTATGAGCTCTGGGTCATCTGCAATTTTCTTCATTTTGTAAAACATCCCCCATCATCTCCAGAGGCTCCAGACTGGCTCTGTTTGGGCCAAAACACAACCAGCCTTCTTTATCAGCTTGTTAAGCTTTTGTTACTGGCCCTGATTCTGCTCTGATAAGATCTTACAGAGTTGTGTGCAGCACTGTATGAAAAAACAAACAAAAAACTCACCTGCATCCTCTCTTGCTGTTGATAAACTGATGAATGTCCTACCTCCAAAGCAAGAAAAAACTCAGAAATGCCTCACATAACATGGGAATACTGTAGATTATGGATGAATTACTGTACAAGATTAAGTCATTCTCCTATATACGATGTAGAATCACAGATGTCCTGGAAAACTGGTTAGTCCAATTGCATTGTGGGTCTAACCAAGGCTGATATTCAGTGTCTTTGCTGAGGCCCAGTTTGAACAAGACATTGTCTTAAAAAGTGACATTTTTTACTTATGCTTCTGGGTTGAACAGTACACATTATTTTGTCCACTGGATGTCCAGTTTTTGTTTTGGAGGGCTCAGCTGTTTTTTTGTTTATTTATTTATTTATTTATTTATTTATTTATTTATTTATTTATTTATTTTTCAATTATCCAGTCAATGGTTACAGTCAAAAACAGAGATCTTCTATATTCAACAGGCTATTTTCTTATTCTAATATTCTTAAATTTGATTCATGTGAACACATTTTGGCTGATCCTGCATTTGGACTTCAATCTCTTTTTTTTTCTTTTTTTAAGTAATCCAAATTAGCCTGAACAGCATTGCTTTGGTGGTGCTGCTTTTCAACACATGTTCTTCAATTTTCCTTTGAAGCAAAGATAGCAACTTGTTGCACAGTTGCCCCTGAAGTGTCTCGCTTTCGTGGCATCCAGTCGGGCACTTCCTCTGCAGTGGGGCACCTCTCACAATCTGCTTTGTCGCCTAAGCGTCAACATAACTGGTATTGGCAGCCAGGCCTTGTAGACACTGTATTGGCTTGATAGCATGGGCCATACTCGTGATGTTTATACAGACTGATTGCGGTTGACTCGCTTGCCTGTAAGCAATTTTCGAATAGGGTAAGGCCATATGACTGCGGGTTTTTCCTCCAACAGCTTGACTTGTGATTTTTAGTAGAAAGCGGCGAAACTGGGTTTGATTAGTTATGAGAAACTCGGATGAATTAAAAACTCCAGAGCAAGAGGTGTTAACAATAGTTTCATTATTTGAAATTGGAGTTGCACAGTGACACAGCAGAGTGTCACTGGTTAGATCATGAGTACTTTTTCACTTGAAGACTTACTGATCAAATTTTAATTTCTGTGAGTGGACCTCCTGATAGTGGATAATATCATTTGGAGTCTAGAAAGTCTTTCTACAAAATATGCATATTATTGTAGATTAACTTAGATCATCCCTGGGCAAACTCTACACATTTGAGTCAGATGTGATTCAAAAATATATTTTTATTAAACCAAATAGGAATAGGAAATGAGATTTCAATAGATAGTAAAACAGCAGAAAAAGAACATAAATTTAGAAGAAAATTACATTTTTACCGAAATTATTTGGAGTTCCGTTAAGAACGAGATGTTAAATTATTTACACAATTCTCACCGATTAATGGAAAAATCTTTATTGTTAGCACAGCAATAAAATCCTTCTTGTAATTGCTAACCAGCTTTTTAACGCTTCCAGTGATTTTTGCTCTTTGCGGTTAGGAGGCCTCCTCACCATCACTCTAATCTGATATCTAATGCATTTGTTCACTTTGTATTT
>NW_006799951.1:1938027-1974082 GCF_000485575.1 Poecilia formosa
TATATATATATATATATATATATACACACACACACTGAGAGGAAGGATTGACACCTCCTCCCACAGAATATTATTTGTAGATGGCAGCAGCTGCCTGGTGGGGTGTGCTGGCGTGGAGCCTGCCTGGACATCTTGACAGCCTTGGTTCGAGACAGCCGTCGCCCTCTTGTTCTCTTCTTGGATGAACCATGTTGAACAAAAACACCATTCAACTCTAAGTTTGGATTCTCGCCCAGTAACCATGTGCAAAATATTACAAAGCGACACAAGAGCATCATATGATCCTCAACTGGGGGGTGTCAGCAGGAAAAAAAAAACAAAAAACAGTAGCTCCACCCAGCGGGCATGTATGTGAGGGCGAAATCAAGCTGTTACATATCATTGGGAAGCAACCATGACATGTAAGACACATCTGATTGTTAGAGACTCTCTTAAGGCACTCGCAACCTTGATCTGAAGTGACCTGAACTCGGTTTATTTATTGGCACAATATGTCCGAAGATTTTATTAGAATTGTAACCACAAATGTTGGAGAACGACCAAAATATGCAAGCAAATATGCAGGCAAACAAACAGATCTTCAGTGACTATAAAGAAAATAAGCCCAAAACATTAAGCTTTTGCTGCTTGTATTTGTTTTCTCGTCCCAGGCGACTACATTGCAAAAGTGCGCTTCATCAGATTTGATCATATCCCACTGATTCGTTTTTTCATTTGTGATCTAACAAAAATACAATCATAGCTCAGTTTGGATTTCAAAATTTCAGGTGCATACAGATATCCAGACACTTTGGATTTTGAGGATCTTGACTGTGGTTAGAATATGCATTAAATCCCTGAAGAACTTCATACTAATTTATAAATAAACAATCATCTTAAAGGGTACTTAAAAATGAAAAGTCCACACCCTTAAATTATGTCTCAGTAAAAATAATAATGCGGAACACAGCTGCATTAGGTATTGGACAATCTGTTCTTTCCTGCAGCAAATTGTATCTTACTATAGACGGAATATGCTCAAGGGGTTTATAATAAATGTGTTTGTAAAAGATCAAAGTGTGCATTATAATAAATGCCCAAAAGCACATTTTTACTTAAACTCTCTGGTCTGAACAAATTATTTCCACGTCACTAGTTAACTGCTGCTAACACAAGTTGGGAATGGCTTTATTGGCTAATATTTCCTTTTTTTTAATGTTCTGCATTACTCAGGTGAGAGGTTCAAATATCATCAAACATGTTCAACTGTACATATCTGCTCATTAGTGATTGAAGTTTCTTTCTTTTTAATAAATGCCCTGAAAACATATTCATATCCCTTAAACATTTTCCACACTGCAGTCATAAACTAAAAAAAAAAGAAAAAAAAAAACAAATCTAGATTTTGCCATACATCTGTATTTAGTCCACCTCAGTCAATACCTTTGTGCTGCAAGAGTGCAGAGCTCACTGCTGCACCACCTTGCAGCCCTACGAAAAAAGTCAGCAGAATTATTGCATATTGTTTTGGACAGTGAACGTGTGCAGCCGTGAAGAGTATAAATAAACAGGTACGATTGTTTGGGAGATTTTATTGGATCCTCTGAGAGATGGCCTTTTATCACTTTTATTACTGTAGGGAATTCAGATGATTACAATTGATCCTCCTCCAGAGAGAAGAAAAATCCATCCTGCGGGGAAAATATATAAATAACGACAAGTGGCTCAAACTGTAGAGTGTCTGCATTCTGAAGTGATATCACCCAATTCTGAAACAAACAAAAAAAAGAAAAGAAAATCCAGCAGAACAAATTGTGGTCCGACCCAGAAATTATGCACATTAAATTGACAATTAATATGATGGGAGGTCTCAGACGGCATTTCAGAGGAGCAGAGTGTTAAGTAATTAGAGGGGAGCTTGTTTTGTCGGCATCCACAAATTTGTGTTCCAGTTGTTGCTGAAATCAAACGGCATTTATTCAAAGGGTATTCTCGTCTGCTCGGTTTCTGCTCCTGTTGAAGCAGTTTGTTATTTTAAAATAGCATCCAGATTTACTCAGCAAGGAGGGATTTATCAAGGTGTACCAACAACCCTAAACCAATTAAAATCCCATTCTAATTACATTGTAAAACAAGAATCTGTAGTAAGAGAGTCAGAAAAAGAGATTCTGATTTATCCAAGAAAAAAGCCAATCTATACAAGTCCTACTACAGTTTGTGAACCTCTTGTAATACAATGCAGAGCACCTGTTTATAGTCTTTCCACCATTGTTAGTTCTCTAATGTCAACTGTTTAAATTTGCTAATATTGAGCCTCTAAAGCTTTGCAGGAGCAGAGGATGAGAGCAAACATGTTTGAAAGGTAAATGACGCAAAGAGTAAACCGGCAATAATTAAAACAACGTTATAATGAAATACAATACTTAGAATTAGTAAATATTTTGGGCAGTCCTTCCAACTTTGGCTTAGTGAATAATTAAATTCCTTTGCATTGCTACATAGTGATGTAATGATAGTGGAAGACACATCACAAGCAGTTTGTTTCCTGCAGGTCACGACAAGTAAAGTGATCTCTCATGGCGCTGCTCTTCTAACACATATGGAGCGTTGGACGTCTTCCAAAGGTGGAGTTGATGTGGAGAACTGAAATAAGGCTGAAGATTTAATTTGTTCAGATTGCACAAGCGAGTGTGTATGTGCACAGAGGAGTAGGGCGCCTTCTTTACTGCAGAAACTAGAACATGACGGTCTGATTTTCTGTTTACTGTTTACTGTTACAGGTTGCTTTTGGGCCAGTTTAAGGGACTATTTCTGTGTTTTGAAGGACATACGGCTACCTTTAGTTACCTTTTTTCCCCCTAAATCTTAAATACTTTGACAAGTTAAATATGAATTGGTTAGTTCTATGCTGACCATTAAGTAGATTTATGATCAAATCCTGAGTGTATTTGATCATCTGCAGTTCAAAACTTAAAAATACTTGGATTAACAAATAAAAAAAAAATAAAAATAAAAAAAACCATGCAATTTTTTTTTTTGCCCCAACAAGTAAACATTTAAAAATGCTTCCCCACGAATTGTCACTTTCTTAAAGAGTAAACAAATGTGCACTGATGATGTTTCCTCTTAATGTTTTCTGTTTAAAGTGATACTGAATAATACGATCTCAGTGTTTTCCATGGAGTCGTTATGTTTCACAATCTGCAGTTAATTCTGCAAGCGTAAGCTTCACATCCTGAAGGTGTGAAGCTTTAAAACTGTAAGGGCTGACTTTCAAAGTACCAAGATTTAGTTGACACTTGACAAGCCTGTTTGGTCTTGTCTTGTGGTGTTTATGGAAGTTTTTTTTTTTTTTTATGGTTGCAAGGGAAGGCATGCCATTACAAAGAGTAATGTTCTCCATGAAAACAATACTCACATTTTTAGCAGGTTCTACCACTTTTTATTTATTTTATTTATTTTTACCTCTGTAAGATGGTACTGGTGTGGTAATTTGTGTGTTTGCAAGAAAATTAAAAGTAACTTTCTTGTTCTGCACAAGGACATAAAGGTTTATCTTCTTTTTATAAAACCTACATCTTAAATCGGGTTAATCTGAACCATTACTGTTAGAAGAGAAGCTTGAGTTATATTTATAGAGGAAAGTAAAAAAAAAATAAAAATAAATAAATGAAATATTAATGCATTTACTGTGCAACTTTATAGATTAAAAGCAACGATAGACTTCTTCAACATAATTAAATAAAAGCGTCATGGCGCGATTTGCTGGTACAATGCCACAACTGAAACTCTTTGAGCCTCAAGAGGAGCTTAAAGAGGGGCAGTTTCTCTGAAGCAGATGTCAAATTGTTTTGCTCGTATGGGTGGTAATCAAGCTTCTCTCCTTTCCTGTGCCTGCTTTCCTCCCGTTTTGAAACTTGCCCGTGAGTCATTTTCTTTAAGAGAGAACTGCAAGCATCCCGAAACGACCCCGAAACAAAGAAGAACCGTCAGTCATTGTGTTTTTTGTAAACACTGCAAAACATCTCTGCAGTCGTTGGTCCTCACTTTGAAAGAACATGACAAACTTGTCTTTGCGACAAAGTTCAATCTCAATCCGTTTTGATGGAAAGTGAATGTGAACAGCAAATGCTAACTCGTGTCAGAGATTCTCATTCGATCCAGTTCTGGAGTTTTGCTTTAATGTGGAAAAAAAAAAGATAAAATACTTCATTCTGACTGTAGATGTGTGTTTTATGCTGTTGCCCTGCTGATAGGTGAACCTCCACCCAGTAACAAGTCTTTCCTTTGCAGCTGGGCAGATTTCCCTTCAGCATTGCCCCATATTGCATTTCATTCATTGTTCCAACATCTCTGAGAAGCTTTTCTGTCGTTAAAGAAAAGTTTTCCCACAGGATGATTCTTACGCCACAATCTATTACCGCTGGAACGGTGGGTTCACGGTGATGTAAATTGTTGTCCGTCACACATAGTGTTTTCCATGTAAGACAAAACATTTATATTTGTCTCATTTGACCAGAGCATCTTTCATGGGTTTGCTGTGTTCTCTATGGTTTGTTGCAACCTGAAAACTGGACTTTTTGACCACTGTCAACACTTAAAATTTTTCTGGCTAACACCAATGTGTAAGCAACATGTCACAAATCCACATCAACAGATTTTGATTATACAGTTAGAAGGAGCACTCCATTATTCTTTTTTTCTCAGGGTATATTCCTGTGATGCTGTTCGCATTCTGTCGAGTCCTACATCTCTCTCAGTCAGCTGTTTACTTTTTCCCCTTACACAATTATATCTAATCTGTTGTTGAAAAATTACTTCTGTAGTACCTGTAAACCAAACTTAATGTTAACACTTGCATACTTCCTTCCTTGTCCAATCACACTGTCTCTGTGCATTCATGAAAAGCCATTGCTCATATTTTCAAAGTCAGTGTGAAAGAAGATAGATGAGACTTCACTCCACGCTATCGATTACTCTGTGCCACAAACAGGTGCTCTGTCATTGGCTGTCACTTACCGTCATAATAGGCTAACACAGAGAATAAGGCCACTGTAAAACTGAATGACGCTTGGATGCAAATTACTTACTATTTTCCTCCCTCTTTCCAGGTAACTCTTTGCGGAGTGACGTATGAGGGCAATGTGTTCATGGAGTGATGTGTTTGTCTGTGTAAATGTCACTTTTCCATTGTTGTGTCTGTTATAGGTTATAATTTGAAGCTGCATTACAATGTGCAGGCTGCCTCATCCAGACTTTCCCCTCTTGTTCCGCCTGTTGTTTCTGTGCTTTTTCCAAACAGAAGTTCCATCAAATATCTTTATGCTCGGCTGAGCAATAGGAGCTATTGTCACCTCGCAGCTTCCATTCAAAGACAATCCATGTAAAAGCTGTCATCCACTGTGAAACGTTTCATGTCATTCTGGAGCACAGGTGTGTGCATGTGTGCTGTTGTGCACATGAATACAGAGTCTGCGAAAGCATTTATGCCCCCAAGCATTTTTCACTTGTGTGTCGTATTACAACAACAAACCTCAATGTATGGTTTTCGTCTTGACGTGATAGACAAACACGAAATAGCTGAATACTTTTGAAGAGCTGTGGGAAAATGCACATGGTTTTCAAAAGTTTCCCTACAAATAAAATAAAAGAATAGAACGTCTTTTGCTGCAGTCGCAACCGCAAGTCTTTTGGGTATCTTATCCCGAATATTTTCCATTTCATCTGTCGATCTGTACACATCATCCGGCGTACGTCTCTGATCAACGCTCTCTTGCTTTGTCCTGCTGCTTATCACGCAGTTTGTTCACTAACAGGTCAGCTTTATTTCTACTCACATTAACTTGCACAGACTCAATTTCCTAATTAGGGGATTCATGAGAACAATTGTTTACTCTGGATTTTCTTTCTGGGTATCAGAATTAAGTAGGCTGAATACAAATACATGGCACACGTTTGAGAGTTTCAGCGTATGTTTGCGGATAAGCTTGGTTGTTTTTTTGGTGTCTTTTGTGCTGCTCTTTATTTGGCAGTTTTTCCTACATTCATCCCGGCTGTCGTAAGATCAGGATGTATGTTCATCCTGATCTTATCTGGAATTTAAAGCATCCCAAAGCATTGCTCTTTATTTAGTCAGAAAGACAGTGACATTGTGGGTGGTCCTTGACTCCTCATACCACATCCTTTTACAGAAAAAAAAAGCAGAAAGCAGCACGAAACACAACTGAATAAATGTTGGCCATATTGCTTAAGATAAACACAAGACATTACTTTGCACAGGAACTTACAGTCACCTGGGAGATTATATTGTTATCTGTGGTTATTGGAGTTGCACAAACATTAGCATTAGCTTATCGCAACCGGAACAGAGAAGACGTAGGGCTCTATATCACTCTCATTAACAAGTTTGATGTCTACTGGGGTGATTTTGTTGATATGGGGCAACATAAAAAAAAACAAAAAAAAAAAAAACTATTTAGTCTAAGCAGGATAAACTGGTGCTTGGATCAGCAAAATCTTCTCAGATCTTTATAGAGTGTGTTACCCAAGGGCAGTTTGGTTTCAAACCACTTTTGTGGCACTTTAACGTTTCAATTTCTGTCAGAAAAAGAAAGTCAACATAGTGACATGTAGTAGGTGAAGCGAGCATGATGATCTGTTCAGCAGTCTGTAAATCAGAAAAAAAAAGCTCTAGGGTTTCAAAGGGACATTATGTAACTGCAGACAAAGAAATGTACCCATAAACACAAAGTTTACTGCATCATTCACTCAGTGTTTATTTACTGCTTGAGTTCTGCAGAAGAAATACGTATCGTGCACTTGAAGTAATCTAGTTCTAACATATTACATTTTATCCTGTAATGCAGAAGTCATCTGCACTTTATGCATGATTCTCTCTGTTTTGTGGTGGTGAACTGATATAGATGGCTTGGCTCTATGATAAATAACTATACATTGGCCTTTGCTTCTAAGGTTAATTAATTATTGATGCTAAATCTTGTGTGATTACAGTGCATGCAGTAAGATTAGATGCAATTAAAATACTTATTTGAGTTTCTTAGTGAAATATCAGTGGTTGTGTTTTTTTTTAAATGATAATACATGTGCTTATCCCATTTCCTCTCAGTTTTAAGAATTAAGCAAAGTTATACAGATTTTCTCATCACTACACAAAAAGGACATAAATTACTCCCATTCAAGGTCCAGATAGAGTCCCTGACATAAACCTGAATCTGTCCATATGAAGACTCAGTCAGAATCAATGCAGTGAAATGCAGGGTTTGATGTTGCAGGATTGTGTTTCTCTCCACTGTGTGAGACAGGGTTCGACACATCTGTCTTTACTCACACTGCGAAGCTGACGTCACCCCCGCACATCCCTTAACCTCTTTCCCTCTTTGTCCTCACTAGGGGAATGTGCGGCGTGGGATATTTGAGTCAATTTCAAATCCAGAGTTTGTCACACTAAAGTTTGGAAAGGAGGATCGGAGAGAGGGAAGGGCGGTTATAATCTCAGTAGCTCAGACTCCGAGAGAGACGGTTATACATTTAGCTTTTGCAGCATAATCAATCTGACCAGAGTTTGGTTTGAACATCAAGGACGTGGATATGAAAATGACTGGGATGTTGCACTCTGTTGCCAAGGAAACTGCTCAAACCGAGCTGATGACCAACAAATAAATATGCAGAACACTTGAGGAAACGAAAACCTCTGGCCCCTGCTTTATTTGAAGTTTTTTGTTATTATTTTATCAGCAACTCTTTTGACTGTAAAGGTAGATTATGAACAGACAATCCGGTAAAATTAGACTAGTTTGCCATCTTTGAGTGTCTCAGACAAAAGAAAATGAAGATTTTAGAGCGATCTTGTCAAAGTCTGGAATTACACATCTTTTCGTGACTGTAATATATAATTGTATAAAAAAAGTGGGGCCACACACGTGGTTGTCTCCACTGCTTGACTGCTACCAAGGGTGGCATTGCAATTAATTAGGTTTATGGGCAACAGCTGTGTGAAACAGCTGTTGCCCATTTTCTTTTAGAAAATGAAAGAATCATTTAATACTGCTGTTTGTGTTTATTTACATTATCTTTGTAGCGGAATTTGTTTGATGTTCTGAAAAATGTGGCTCCAATCACACAAAAAAAAAGATCCCTGATGAAATCAGCAGGGAGAGAGAAAAAAATATTTTTTTCACTTGGCAAAAAGAAACAATAATCAACCCATATTATGCATAAATCCATGAGAAAAAACTTTAAATGGGAAAAAGAATCTTATCTAAACTATCCTCACAAATTACGACAAATGTGCTTATGTGTGCGTTTCTGATGTATATTTACAGATGTATGTTTCTAAAGGTAAATCCAACACATAAAAACGTGAGAGGTGTAAATATATGACTCACGATTATTTGCTAAAATTCAATCGAAACATGTACAATATGAATTTAGAATATGAAAATGATGTCATTATTATGAGATATTTTTGGAAGCAATTTATAATTAACTCAAGTCTTGCCGTACCAGTTAATGAAGATTTGCCCCCACTGAAAGGCAATTAAACAATGGTCCCTGTATTTCCATTCCTGCCAATAACACTGACAGTTCCTCTCTATCAACACTGAACTATCTAATACCAATTAGTCTCTGTCTTTTCAAAGGCATGCAAATTAAACTTACAGCAAAATTAACTGAGCTTTCCAGCTTATCCTGGGCACTGGAGTGTGGATCCACTTTGGTGTATCTTTTTATTTTGTCATTATTTCATCCTGCAGTCTGTGTCAGTTCATTCTCGAGAGTATTACTTGAAGGATTAACTTGACCCATAATATCCGATTAAGCTGACACTGATGTAGATGTTTATCTGCTTTCTGTAAGCTCCTCGTCTTCCTTCTGCAAATGTAGAAATGTGGCCAAACGCAGAACTGGAGCAGTCCTTTGTCATCATATTAAATGTGACTTCCTTTCAATGATCTAGCCCCCTCTAGTGTGTAAAGAAATGATAACAAAGGAAACTCCTGTCCCTACACATCAAATATGCAACACACTGTTTATTGTAAAATATTTAAACAATGCAACTTCCATAATGTATTGAAAAAAAAAAAAAGTCAAACCTTACAGAAATTACAAGTGTCTAATTTTATCATCAAGTTGCATCCTTTTGGAATATACATATGTATGTATAAATATATATTTACATCCTCTTTGCTCTTTAGTTTCTTTAAAAAGAGGTATTTGCTGGGCTTGGTATGCTGAAACCTTTTGTTTTCTGGACAACCACTTTGACTGGTCTTTTTGAACCACTAGGGGGCACTATGAAACAACACAGTCATTAGCAAATTAGCAGGGGAGTCCTAAGAGGTGGTATTTCTCCAGCAGCCTCAACCTAATGCAGTGTTGCTGAAAAATACATTTTAGAACAAACATGTCCGTTTTTTACACTTCTCCCCGTTATTCTTCCAGTTTCCATCCCTAAACCTCATCTCTTTCCTTTCCATCCCCCAGTTTATTTTTTCTTTCCTTTTTTTTTTTTAAACCAACCGGTGGTTATGTTGTCTAGAATATGCTAATCTGCTATGCACCGGCAACTCCCTGGGTGAAGATCACTTATTAAAAGCATAGTTGGGAGGGTTTATGCAAATAAAGTCAAATCAAAGCAAGCTTTCCCCTGGTTGGTTATCCCCCTCCCTCCTTTGCATACACTGAGAATTTGAAGACAGCATTTTGTTGCTGATATTTCCTTCCGCACAGCCTGAACCACTTTCACATAATGCGTTGCTGTGTGTTTAATGCTAAACTGACGTTGTTCTGATTTCCCTGCTTGTCTGCAAAAGGGAGAAGTTTCATTTCCCGTTGAGTGGATTGACAGATTTGTTCGAAGAAAAAGATGGATAATATCCGCTGTGGCCAAAAGCTGGTGTGAAGTAGTCTGACACCAGACACTGATTAAGCCTCTTGAGATCTGAAGGGATTGCGGGTCTTAGTTTAGAAAGAAAAAGACAAAGGAAAGGAGAGGAGCAAGAAGGCTAAAACACAAAACTGCAAATTGGCTAAGATGTGTGTGTGTGTGAGATGTAGCTTTCATGTAAGCAGTTGTTAAGGTCTAACCAATAATCAGGCTTGCGTGGAAAAAAACTCCATGGCCATTAGGTAAAGAATCAAGGGATAAGCAGATCGCAGATCAACAAGGAAAATCTACGCTGCACTGCTTCTGGCCAGTGTCAACTTCCTATTTCCATTCATTATTTATACCTGGGCCTGTTTTAAATATTGGAATAAGATAATGATCCTTCCGGTTGAACCTCTTGACCTGTATACGTTGCCATGTTTACAGGACGGTAATGCATCTGACTCCTAAAATAACCCCTGACCTTTAGCACACCTTTCACAGCACTAATTTAGAGTGCAAAGATGGGTCTGCTATGTTCCATATTTATAATTTGTCACCGAAATTAAATAGAAAGAGGAGAGGTCAGAGACTCCTCCTGCTCGGTGAATATGCTGATCTTGCAGTCTTGTGTTGGGTACTAAATATCACCAGTGTACCAATTACTAGTTTAGCCATACTGGGAATTTTCTGCCTAAAGAGACAAATGAAAGGTTATTAAGTACATTAGTGATTACTCAGCCATGCACTGCAGCCAAGCAGCATAATTGATTAAATAGATTGAATGCTGGTTCATTTTCAAGGCGCAGGTTTGCTTTTTCTCATTGTATACACAGGCTTTTAGAGCATATACCGGGTAGAAGTGAACATTTTTTTTTTATCTCTGGTGAGTCATCTTCCTGAGATTAAGATCAGAGGAAGCCTAAAGTTGTAAAAGGTCCCAGACCTCTCCTTTCTGATGATTCTCATAATTAGAGCAGTATCGGCTATCCTGAGCTGTCGCTGTGGTTATGTTGTGATCAGCGTAGGTTGCTGATTGACACACTGAAAACGTTCCCTCAATCTGCTCCTTTCTTCTGTTACTCTCCATTTCTGCATGACTTGGAATTTTTGATACCATGAACTTTGTTGTCTTTCTATTTGTTTTTCTCCAGGTGTTTCTATCAGTGTTCAGAAACACTTGGGCTAGTGATTTGGTGATTCAGTGCCTCATCTTTCTGGAAACAGCCTTTAGCTACGACACCAGGACTGCCGATAACTCTATGCTGTGTTTCCATAGATGAAACACACCACCCCTCATATTGCTGCGTTTAGAGGCAAACCCATTGAATGAGTTATTGTGGCAACTGACTACTGCATATCCGTCCCTACATCGTCCGTCCGTCCATCCATCCATTAAATTCTGCATATATGATATATAATGGAGTAACAGGTATGGACAGGAGACATAGAAATATTCCCACCTTATTTTGGGGAATCAAAAGAAGAGATGTACAGTCCCCCTGGTGTGTTTTACGTCTAGCCCAGGATCTCCTCCCACTATCATCTCCAGAAAATCTCCAAACTCTAAGGCTAACCCACAGAGGAAGCTCAGTTCAGCCGCTTGCGTCCAGGTTTTTGTTCTTTTGGTTGTGATCCATAACTCATGCCAATAGGTGGGGGTGGGAAGGTAAGTAGACCTGTAAACTGAGAGCTTTGCTTTCGGGCTCAGGTCTTTCTTCTTCACAACGGGTCAGAGCAATCACCACTACACTGTAGACAAAGGTCCAATCCGTCTCTCCATCTCCTGCTCTTTCTGCTACATCACTTGCAATTAAGACACTGAAAAATGTTCCACTTTAGACAGTCTGACCCGCAGCTTAAGAGAGCAGTCCACCTTTTTCTGTTTGAAAACCGTGACCTCAGACTTAGAGAAACGGGCTCTTATCCTGTCTGCTTCACAATTGGCTGCTCTGGTGAAAAATGAAGATCATGGCCTGAAGACCCCAACAAAATCACATCAGCTGTAAAAAATGGAGAGGAGACCCTGAAATTCTGAGACTAGAAATCCTCCTCTACATTTACTAACCTGCCTACGACTGAAATGCACAAACAGGATTAGGGATAAAGGGAAGTACTGGTGGAATCCAAGTGGAAATATGCTCACAATGTACTCGAAATGGACACAGTTCATCTGTTTTCAATCCACTGTTCGAAAGGCAGAATGAGATTCATGCTTCTCCTCCTGACTCTTAGGTTTGATATTCTGTGAAAGCCTCCTTTCTACTGCCCATGGTTCTCAAACTCCAGTTCTTTAGGGCCGAAGTCCTGCAACTTTCAAAACCATCCCGTGTTATGTCATGTTAATGAAAGTGTCATGGCAGTCTTATTCACCCCCCTTCAAATAAAGTCTTATCAATAGTACTATTGGCTGAGAAATCATATTTAACTCTGTGAGAGTTAAATATTATCATTAACTAAGCATACTTTTTTAGTCGTTACATAGGTCAACTCCCATGTTCTCAAATTTTTCCTCTTAAAAGAGAGTTAATCCTGTCTGCTGTTGCTCAAAATGAGGGACTGGTGTAAAATTAGTGACTTGATAAAAGCAGACGGACTTACTGTGATAACTTTTTACCAACTGGTTTAATAAACTAAATCAACTGAATCATAACTTGGATTAAATAGAAATTTTTATTTTACTTTTAATCTGTTTCTGTTTCTGGTCATGTACTGACTCTGTCTGGGCGCCTTGAGATCACATTTGTTGGGAAATGTCTGTATATAAATAAACTTAATTGAATTTAATTTAGAAGAATTTCTCTTGGGAGCACACTCGCAGAGAAGGACTTTCTGCTTTACAATCGCTACAGTCAGTTTGCATTATTTAAAACATAAATGGCACTTGTGATGAAGTGTTTTAAAACACTGTAAATAAAAGGAGAAGATTGTTTTTTTTTTTTTCCCTGTGTTTCCCCTTCGGGCTTTCAATTTGCTGCACAGACTGTGTCGAGCTGCACAGAAGGACACAAGTTTAACTGTTCTGCCTACAAGCACAAACCCAAAATTCACCATTCCTTGTTCAGATGCATTTGTTAACAGAGAGTTGACCGAGAAACTAAAGCAACATACAGGCAGGTTTACTATCGCAGATGAAAATGTGCTTTCACCAACTGATGAAAGCAGCCTTACAAAGTAAGGCCTTTTCCTTACAAAGTAAGGAAAAGGCCAACATTGGTAAAATATGACTTATCTTCCTCTTTGAGATGTTGTATTTTTTCCCCCCAAAATACAACTTGTAATCAAATTCAATTGCACATAATCATCTAAAGAAATTTCTCTCTATTTTGATTCTAATCTCCAATATGGGCCTTTTGACTCTTATAAAATATGGCATGTTATGGCCAATCAATTCAAAATAACTCTTACGTTCTGCAAGTTATCCTACAGGAATCAAGTAATTTGTTTTAGGTCATTTTTTTTTTGTTTTTTCTTTAAAAGTTTGGGGTTACTGGTAATTTCTTCTCAACACATCATTTATGTCTGACCAATCAAATTTGTGATTGGTCAGAAATTTGAATTGGGTCTGGATCATCCAGTAAAGCTGAGATGTTCTGAACGTTTTGCATAAAGTATCCTGGTCAGAAAGAACTTTGTCCACCTTTGAGATATTAACAAATTTGCTACAAACAAACAAACAAAAATAAAAAAAACAACAACAGCAACACAATTTCAGAAATAATTCAAATGTTTTTTTTCTAAGTTCACAACTCCTTGGGCTGGCTGTGATGAAGATGGAAACTTTTATGGCTTTGTCAAAGTAGAGTAAAATAATGTTTTTCATGCCAAAGTAATTTACTGTATTTTGAAGAGCAACACAATGCTTTTAATGAGGACTGTTGAACTGTATAATGTCAACTCATATCAAAGATGAAGTATGCTTGCTAGGGATTGACTGTCATTCAGAACATAGCTAAACACAGAAGGCAAAAATGTCTGAGTGCAACATCCAAGTATTTTTTGAAACATAATGGTTATAAAAATAACTCTCGAATCATTCTGGGTAACAGCAGAAGCAGCAGCCACAACCTACAGACAGATTTATGTATGTGGATGACAAATTCAACAGCAGATTTTGCCTGGCCCTATTCATTTAGACAGATGCATTCCTCTGTGTCTTTGTGGGTCAGTTCAATAAGGTTTGTACTATAGGAGAATCACTTGAGCACATTTTAGTGTTTAACCCGAGCACAAACCCCATCAGCCCTGTAGAGGCAGCTGTGGATGATTCCTTAATCCAAGCAGACACAGAGAGGGAGAGATTCATAAAGACAGAAAGGCTTCCAACAGCATCCTCCCCGCTGCACGCCGGCAGGGATGAAATTCCCTAATGCGAATGCAGAGGGGTTCGTCGACTGCAAAGTCTAATTGCAATATTAATCAATTACAGAGAATAAAAGGCTCATTTTTATGCCTGCCGTGGGTGGCTGGTGAACTGACTTCCTGTAGTCTTTATTCACAGGATCATACGAGGCTTGTGTTTTATTGTGAGAAACTGAAATTGTTCCACCTCACTTTAACATTTGCATATTCACGCAGACACACCTGTGAAGGGCTATGGGATCCACATCATACAAGCAGAGACTATGTAATGGTTGCTTGACTCCTGTTGATATAGTTACACAGAATCAGCCTTGCATTAATAGTGAGCGCAGTTCAATAATGTCTCAGTCTGGATGAAAGCAGCCCCCAGCACTACCCCCCTCCACTTCCCCCGCTACCCCCAACCCTCCTAAAAAACCATCAGAGGGCAATCGATGCGCTTTCATCCCAAGGACGGAAATTGCACTCATATGGCTCAGACTCTATGAAGGTCCCCCATCCAAATCCAAATCATTAACATCAAACTTGGAGCAAAGAAATCAAAATGTCAGTCTGCCCTGCAATTACAAGGCAGATGAGCATTGCCCCTATTTCTTATACATTTCCATTCTTCTTGTATCTACCCCTACAGAAGCCTACCGTGTGTATTGGATATTGAAACATGAGACAATTGGAAAAAAAAAAACTTCTTTAAATGAATCAAGCCCTTCCACAAACAACGAACTAAACTGCCACATGCGGTAAAAGCCACATAATTGAACAAATGAAAACACATTATAAGTAAGAAAACATATATTACATGTTGATCAATGCTACTTTACAAACAGAAAAGATAACTGTAAAACATTAAGTATTCACTTATTTAATGTTAATGTTAAAAATGTGACTGCAGTTATAAAACAATGCAAAAAAATGGCTTAATAGCTCCTCTTTCTGTTCACTGAGATCAAGTTCAATGGGAGAAATCCAACACATAGAACTGCAGGGAGATGAGAATCAAGCTGAACCGAATAGGAATGGCCAGGCTGAGGCAAAAGTAATGATAAAAAGATCCTTTCTTCCACTATGCATGCACTTATATTATTAAATGTTAACATCAGAAGATTTAACCTTCTGACCGTGAAGGTCCACCTCATTTTATCACTTATCACTGTAAACAGTGGATATGGCTAAGGGACCTGAAAAGCACTTAATGATGTAAGTGTTATTCATCAACCACTGTGATTCTGGTGCACATGGATGATTTGCTGTGTGTTCAGATTTTCACATTTAGTTAAGCCTAACAATAGATGATATGTCATGTTGCTGCTAATAGCAGAACGTGTGGGATTACTTTCTTAACATTTGTATTTCTTTCTTTGTTTACCTACCCTATCCATAAAAATTATTAAACAAAGCATCAGGTTATTTTTTTATTCAGGACACATACAGACCAAATAATATATTAATTTACAGGAAAAGCCATAGATGTTCAAAGGGAACGTCAAAGCACAGAGGCGTTAATTTTAACATTCATCCTTTTGATCATCTAGCAATAATTTTAGGTTCAATGTAAGCCAAGGCCTTCTTCTGATGCATTCTACCGAAACAAAAACATAGACCAACTTTCGTTAATCCTCTCCCACTCTTGTGTTTTTTTTTTTTGTTTTTTTTGTCTCTGCAGGATCTGTGTCTTTCTGAAGCTCATTACGCTCGCTGCCTTAAGTCAGAATGCTACTTGTGTGTTTGAAAGACAATTGGCCTACTTGCATTTGTCAACACTTATAGGCAAGCAGCAGAAACAACTAATCCTGGAAGGCTACGTTGTTGTGAAAGCAATTAGCAATCTAAAAATGACACCATCTCAATTTATTGCGAACTGAAATAGTACGAGACAGATGTCAGAAATTGTACAATTACTCTTCAGTAAAATAAAGTAGTGCACTCATAGGTTAGCAGTTATTTTTCTTCACCAGCATGATTGTGAGCAGTGCAACCTATTATCTTCGGTTCAGATTCACACCTACTATGAAGTTGTTTGTTGGATCTGTTCTTCCTAAGCAAGGACTTTGCTTCTAAACATGTGTCAAAAGTAGCACACAACTTTAGCTATCCTGTGAAACTTTATTAACTGGTTGTTAATTTATCTGTCGAAGAAACACATTTATTGAATTAGTATTTTCCCACATACTTTTTTCCTTGTTTTTTTTTTTTTCCCCTGAATTTCTTCACCGTTTTTCCATTTAGGTCAATCTGCTTTGAGGTTGTTGGAAAAACTTTCAGTTTGCTTTTATCCAGATTGCATTGTGAATACCAAAGTGTAGACATCATAATGGTCAAGGTATAAACAGTAAACAATAAATAAATTATTAATAATAATTTTAAAAAAAGCTTAAAGAAGACAATAGATTATATCTTCAGCACACCTTACGTTTAAGAAAACAGTAGGATTTTAAATAAGTTTTGTATTTGGTTGTCTCTGAATGAATTTATTATCATATGAAATCTATATGTATAACTCTTCAATTCAGAGAACATGTTTTCTACTAATATCATTTTAGCAAAGGCCCATTTTAAATTTCCTTGAAATAATAAAAAGGGATTTTTCCTGTTTATTTGTGATGGTTAAATAAACCATCTGCCTGGTAGAAGTGTGCAATTCCACCTTATCATTTGCTCAGTTTTACTCAGAGTCCTTCAACATGAAGTAATATGCTTTCTTTAGCATTTTTGGCAATGCCCTGAGCACAAAGTTTCAGTTCTTCACACTTTAGCTTATCACAACCATACGCGTTTTTTCCTGCTGGGCATCAGTCATTTTAATTTTCAGAGCGCAAAGCAGTTGCTGGTGAAAAGCTGTATTTATACATGTAAAACTGACTAATTAATGTTGATTTGAACTGAAGTTTCCTGGGGTGCACAAATCTCTCCAAAGTGCTCATCTTTTAATTTCCACAGAGGAAAAAGGTGCCGCTGCTTGAAAGTGGTAAATCCTACAATAAAACAGTATCTAACTTAATAATGTCACGCCGTTCTGAATGACTCCATGATGGCTGCTTTCCTGGAGCGGTATTAACCGCTTATTAAAAAGAGATTCCATCTGTAAGAAATCAGACAGTCTTCTGTAAAAATGTTCTGAAAGATTTCTGCTCTGATCTGGAACAACACAAAAACCACCGAGTCTCAACAGCTGTCATGATCTGATATTCCATGAAGCAGGAACTGATCTTTGTCGAGGACTAAAATTTCAGTCCACCGTGATACAAGGTACATTTAAATGGACAGAGAGGGTGCTAACCAAGAACAATTGCAAACTGAGGACACTGTGCCAACTGCTAAGCATGGTGGTGGCAGCATCATGCTGCAGAGTTTTTGTTGATGTTGTTGTTGATTTTTCAGACAAAATGAAAAGCAAAGCAAAATCCTTTATAATTAACTGACAGTTGAAACTTGATTTTAAACTAATTTTTGGGGGGATTACAAAAAAAACAAAAAAAAAACGAGGCTGTATGCTTCTGAGGCAATATGTTTCAGAACACAATTGACAAGTTTGATGAAAATCAGGTGAAACATTGAAGAGAAAAATAAACAAACATCATTCTGACACAATCACATCTTATTTTTATGTTAAATCCATCACCTTAAATTTTGTTTGACTTCAGGTTCTTTAGTTTGATACATTAGTTGGGATTTTTGAACAATGTCAGATCTACTCATCGAAACACGTCACTCTAAAAAGTTTGTCACTTTTCAAACTTTACAAGCCTTCAGTTTTGTTTCAGTACTTTCTTGGCTTGTTACTGCAGTGTGATAGTTTGAAAAAAAAAAAAAAAAAAAAGAAAAAAAAAACTTAAAAAAAAGATTGTCCTGTTTTGTTTATTTATTCTGTTCCTCTAGTGAAAGTGAATAAGGGAAGGGGTTGCATATTTTATTCTACGCTTCATGGCAACAAAGCACCAACAATGAAGCAAAAATGTGTTTTAAAAAATGTCTCATCTAACCAAATAAACAAGATGAATCCTTTATTCAATTTAGATAATTGCCATTTCCATTTTTGTTTATTTAGTTGGCTTTCAAAGCTGTTATTCCATAATAATGCTGAAGTTAAAATAGCTACAATTCGCATTTGCAGCAATGCGATAAGCTGCTCATTAAAAATCCAAAGTTTTATCCAACAGGAAATTTTAGCATGACTGTTGAATAGCAGGATCTTAAAAACAACTAAAGCCTTGTTTGTGCAGCATAATATAGTTTTATCTATGGATTACGTCTGGGGGATTAAGTGAATTTTAATTTGATGTCATGAAAAAATGTTTTCTTTGCACTTTGTCACTCTTAATTGTTTCAGGTCATCAAAATGCTGACAAAACAAAACAAACAAAAAAAAACATATTTAGCCATTTGTGAATATGATTGCCACCCATAATTAATTAATTACCTTTGACTAACCCCAACATTTGGATTTTCTAAAGCTTTGGGACTATGGTGAACTACAGCGAGAGTTACTCCTGAATGATGAAAGCATAGCCCATGACTGGCCTGTTTATTACTAAAATCACTACAAGAGGACATCAATCACATATTTAAATACACACACCACAAGCCAAAGCGACACCTAGAACATTTTAAGCCTCACTTACATGAGTTCAGGTCAGTGAACTCACGAAACTGGGCAGAAACGACATCAATAGGCGTTTTAAGATGAAAACCTCTGCTGACCAGAAAGAGCACAAAGGTTGAGCTCATTGAACTTCCAGTGAGTTAATGTAACCCCTGGTTGGTTATAGCTTTTTACTCCTATTTCAAATTATAGTTTGAAAATTATACTTTTTACTTACTCAGGTTGTCACTTGATATTAAAATGTGTTTGATAATCGAGACATTCAAGGGTAACAAACAAAAAAACTGAATCTATATGGGCAAATACTTTTTCATGCCACAGAAAAAAAAAAAATGAGTGTAGGCTGAGGTGATATCTGACAGTCCATTGTTGAGCATTTGCAGTATGAAACCTGTGGTTAAATATCAGCTTGAGGGAGTGGGACACCAGCCCGCACATTGTCTCACAAACACACAATCTCATCAGTGAAAAGGACAGAATCGTTTTTTTTGACATGAATCAGTGTTGACATGTTCTTATTTCTTGAGCCGAATCTTTTTTCCTCCCCTCCCAAAAAAAAAATAAAATCCAAGACGAACCGAATGGAAATACTGTGGCATCTGCTGATGCTGGAGACACAGCTGCCTCGGTCAATAGGCCAGAGCTACTCAGGAGCAGGCGGCAGAGCCATCAGAGCCGGATCAAACAGTTTGATCTGTAAAGGCCCTGACTTGAGACACAAATTGACTAGGGAGGTGCGAGAGGTGCCTCTCTCGCACAGTCAGATAACTTGCACAGTTCATAGACACAAAGAAAGGACACGTTTTTCGGGACCACGCAACAGTCATTAAATTCATGCTATTTTTGTATTCCGAGCACGCATCCACTGAAGATCTGTCGCAGTAGTTTTGATAACACAGGAGGCGGACTCACCTTTGCCCCAGACTCCTGGGCGCGTTGATGATGGAAGGACTTATGCTATTAGACACCACAGGAAAGGATTTCTCTCTTGTTACTCTCCTGACTGCTGATTTAACACCCAGCGCTATCTGGTACAAGGAGACCAGTTTGCTGCTACAGGCGCTTCGGGTAGTAGTATATTATTTGCTTCCACTTGGATGGATGTACTTTACATGACATTAAGCAAAAGTAATATAGAAGCTGCCTGGTGCAACTCCGCTTCCCGCCCTCCTCCAATCTCCTCCTTCGTTCTTTGGAGCGTGGGAGCTTCATGCATGATTAATCTCCCAAATCTAACATCTCCTAATCGGATCTTTACTTACAGAGCATATTGTGCGTAATTAATGGTCACACGTGGGGAAAAAAAGTACGACAAAGATGTTGTTGTTTACACATGTATGCTCAAATTAGGAATTATGTACTTGTAATAAAATCTGGACCCATCGTTGAATCTTAAAACACGCATAAACATAGTATGGATCTAGCATTTACTCTTTGCTGCAAAGTGATGTTAATATCTTGAGAAGAGGTACATACAAAGCTTAACGTGTTCTACTGCACACATCCAAATCAAACTTGCCAAGTGATCATAATCTGCTCTCCCCATGACGTCTGGTATACTGTCACATCTCGCAGAGTTTGTTTTGTATTCAAGGGACTCCTTTAAAAGAGAAATCACATGGAAGTGATATTTTCTTGTCAAATGTAGTGACCTCCTACTTGGGAATCTTAATAGTCTGCTATTAAGGTACATTTAGTGTATCGAAATAAGTTCCTACTGTGGACTTTCTCCAATAACTTGAGATACAGAGGGTTTAATGTAACATTTTCACTTATTTTTTTCTTCAAATATTTTTCAATAGATCTTACTTCTGCAAGGTGCCTAGTTATATGAAAATTTCTTATGGTATGTTTATGTTCATTGCACCCTCCTTTTTTTTAGCATTCTTTATTGTTTACATGTCCTGGGGGATTTTTTTAGCTTAAACTACTCTGGTGATGTTGCAATAAAGCAGCAAAGAGGCTACTATGCTACAAGGGAGAAAGACATATTAATGTTGTGCGAATGACATGCATTTAAGGATATTTTCCAGTATGGGATCAATATTGCCTCAAACTCCTTGTTACTCTTTACAGAGGAGAACCTTAAAAAAGTGGCAGTTGTTGCATTTCAAATCATTTTTTTTAAATGTCTGCAAAGAGCGATATTAACCCGGTGACTTTCTACTGTCCTCATTGTCTTCTGGATTTCACTACAGGTGATATTTTGTAAGTCCCAAAATGGAAACTTTTACACAAAAATTTCAACCTTTTTTCCAAGCTGATTCTTCTATCACAGTATATCTGTCTTTTGTTTCTGTGACATATAAATATAATTGGAAGTAAATTATAAGCTTGACTGTCACAATTTTTTGTGAAACAATTTTAAAATGTCCATTGACTGAATGTCACTAATAATAATATTGCCAAATGCATTTGTATACCTCTCTGAATCTTTGAAATCAAGAGTTTGAATTATTTTATTGGCAACAAAAAATCCAGTACCTAGGAATGTAGATTGCTTTTAAAAGCATTTGTAAAAAAAAAACAACAACCAAAAAAACATGGTTTTTCACAAAAACATGGACCTCAGCAAATCTCACCATGGATCTGTAAAAGGATGACACCTGTGCAATAAGTTCAATCATGAAGTTTTCTCTTCACAGAATATTTCTCAGGCCTTCCACAGGTCAGTGGTTCTAACAAAGTGGAAGTGATTGGGAATCTACAAAGTAATAGCCAGACGATATCACAGACAGGGGTCAGTGGATACTGAGGCAAATGGCGCGCAAAGGTCTCCAACTTTCTGCAGTCAACAGCTACAGATCTGCAAACATCCTGTGGCCTTTAGATTTACTCAAAAACTGTGTACAGAGAACATCATGGAATGGATTTTAATGGCCAAGCTGCTGCATCTAAGCCTTATGTCACCAAATTCAGTGTTGAATGCGATTGTATAAAGCATATGACCAACGGACTGTGGATCAGTGGGGACATGGTTTTTTGCAGTGACAGATCTGTCCCTTTGTCTGGCAATCAAATGGACGAGCCTGGTTTAGCAACTATCAGGGGAACTGCATTGTGTAACGCGTAAGCTTGGTGGAGGCGGTATTATGGTGGGGTGTTGGTTTTCAGGAGGTGAGCTTTGCTCTTTCTAGTGAAATGAACTCTCAATGCCTCTGCACACCCAGATATTTTGGGTAATTTTATGCTCCAAGCATTGTAGAACAATTTGGGGACAGCCGCTTCCTGTTTCAACATGACTACTAACCAATGCACAAGCAGCATCCATACAGAGATACATCAGAGAGTATAATGTGAAAGAACCTGACTCGAATGCACAGCTTACTTCTATCCGCCCGATGGGATACGTCTGGGATGCATTAGAACAGAGATTGTGAGCCAAGCTTTATCCTACAACATTAGTGTCTAACCTAACAAATGCACTTATGAATGAATGACAAAATTCCCTCAAACTAATTTGCAAACCTCGTGGAAACCCTTGAGTTGAAGCTTTTATAGCTGCAAAGGGTGAGCCAACATCATTATTAATACTCTGGATCAGGGACAGGATGCCACTCAGATTCATTTTTGTGTCTCAACAGACAAGCAAATACCTTTGTTGTAATGGGGTTCATCAGAATCAGAAAAATATTTAATATAGAATAAGACTATGTTTCACAACATGTGCAGAATAATTAGAGTGACAGCGGGTATAGGTATCAAGATGTTTGTTTTGACATAATTCTCTTACCCTGATGATTTATTGAAAAGCATTAAATAAATTAGAGGAAAGCAGTGATTTAGTTCAATGTTGATCCAGCAAACAAAAACAAAGAAAAAAAAAAAGAAAAGCAGACACAGGTTAATCCATGTGAGGTTGAAACTTTCTAAATCATTTTACCATTTCTCATTGACTGGGAAATTGTCCTTATATTTGCATTATACTGTATATTGCACAGATAATTGTAGGCTCAAGAATAGAGGTGATTAATGGTTTAAAAATGTAACAACACAAGCTATATTAATTCAATTGACAGAGTGTAATGATAATGTAATTGTAACTGATTGTACTTGTCTTTTCACTGTCCATTAAGTACAAAGCTACTTTTAAAAATATACAGTTAAAATGTTGAAGTTAACGTCTCTTGAGACCATCCACAGCTTTATTTTGGATGTAATCAATGAACAATACTTGTCAACACTGGAGAATACAGAGGATGATCTCACCAAATCCCTGTTTAGGAGAAAGTCTGTCCTCTGAAGTGCACAGAGTGAGCAGAGACGAGACAAAATCTGTGAAAGAGGGGGGACAGGTGGGACAGGAAAGCTGCATACAGTTGTACTGAAGGTTGAATGAGTTTAAGTACTCTGGGCCAATCATCTGAAGCAACGGTGGGTGGACAGGAGAAAAAGAGAGTGAAGGAAAGGCTGGTTGAAGATGAGTCTCAGGACTAAACTGATGTAAAACGATGGGCGCAAGAGTGAAAGGGGAGGTGTACAAGGTGGCAGTGAAACCTGCCGAAATTTATTTTTTGGAGATGCGCAAATTAAACAGTAAGGCAGAGATGATAGATGGAGGCGGTAGGCCTGCATTTTCATTAAGGAGTGATCAAAAATGCACAGAATTAGTGGTGAGTAAATCAGAGGGACAGCTCAGGTTGAGCAGTTTGAAGGCAAAGTTAGTGGAGCAACACTGCGATGGTTTGGACATGTGCACAGGAGAGATACACTATACAAAGGATGTTAAATATGGAGGTGCCAAGGAATGGGAAAAGAGAAAGACCACGTGTAGCAGCTTGTGAAGGAGGATATGGAGAGGGCTGCTGCGACAGAGGAGGATGCTATAAAACATAGAACATTTTTAGTTATGTGTCATTTTTAAGTTTCCAATTTTCTTGACGGTTCTAAGGAAACTGCCAGAGTCAGACAGATACCTGATTATTCTTTCTGTTCAGTTTGCAATCATTGTCAGTGGTTTCTGTTCTGCTGCGCGGGAGATTTTTCTGCAAACTGAAACACATGCAGACTGAAAACTGTGACACCTAGAGTGCAAGTTCTGACTCATGTTCTGCTATGCCAACCTAAACCAAGGCTAAAAAATCAGAACAAAAATATCAGGAGGTTGATATAATGATGCTCTTTGATCGACTCCCTTAGAGATTTTCTGTAGGGTCAACCCAGGAGTTGCTACAGATTATGTAGTTGGACAGAAAGTTCCAGGATGTTCTTGAGCAGGAGACGGGGGTAGGCAGAGACAGCAAGGCTGGGAAATTGACAACCGCATTTACATTGAGATTAAATTTCAGATAAGTGGACTCTGTCTACTAATTAGGTGACTTCTGAAGGCAGCTGGTTTGCATTGGATTGTATTTTGAGGTCATCAAATTTTTTTCATGTAAAACATTTTGAAAATAACTTATGGTTCCTCCACCTCCACATTATGCTTTCCTCTTTGTTGGATTTGTCACGTCAAATTTGTATCAAACATACAGACGTTTGTGGCTTAAAAGTGATAATAAGGTCAAATCAATAATTTTTTTTCCCTAATCTAAAACACACTCTTGAAAATGCTTTTGGTCATCCTCACTGCAATTTATAGTTCAAGCATCCAGGTTTCAATTCCCACTAATTAGACAGTGGTGCAGAATCTTGAGTTACCTTCGAAATATCCATAGTGAGTGTGTGAAAAACCCCAGAGAGAAGTATTTAATTGGTTGTCACCTGAAGGTGGTGCAAACACAGTCAACAACTTTTCCTATCAGGAAATGTTACATGTGTTGCTTTTGCTTTTTGAGATCAGGTTATAAACTTCCATTCTGGCATCTCATTTGATGTGACATTTCGGTATATCTGCTTGTGTCTAGAACTTATGCTAATTTCTCTGCGTAAGTAATTTATGTCCTAAGGATTTTGTCACAAAAAATTTTTTAATTCACTTGCTCAGCTTCTATCTTAAACAGTATCACTTTTTGAACGAGTTGTGCAATGTTAACATGTAACACACGATTCCAAACATTATTTACACAGACAGCAAACACAGGGTAATGTTCGCTCTCATTTGGACTGGTTTTACAGGCAACCTCTTGGCAGATAGCACATTTTTTTTGTTTGCCAATAGATCTCTTTTTCTTTCCTGCAACTCCTAATGGGATTAGCTGGCTGTTTAGCATCTAAATGCTTCACCGATGAGAGACAAACTTCAGTCTGTTTGCTGTTCTGGGCAGTGAAGTTTGCGCGTACTGGTTTTAACTCAGTGTATGCTTAAAAAGAGCTGGCTGAATATGGCAGCAATGAGGCTGATGAGAGCAGTGGCTATGAGCCAAAATAATGCAGTGATGGGTGTGAAGCCAAGAGAAAATAGGTAGACAAAAAAACCTAAAACATTCAGTACAGTTAAGGGGAAGAGGAGAGCTATGTTTTAGTCATTACTGAAGGTTGAAACGTTCTCTTTTTACTCCAAAACAAATTAATGGACAAAAAACATCAAAAATACCATCCAATTTTTGTATCTCTATAGATCCAAATACTATTGTTTATGAGTGCAGAACATATAGATTCTTGTGGCGCATTGCTGTACAGGTGGAGAAATTCCTCCACCTCCTGAGATGCAAACTCAATATAAACTCAATTCAGCGCTGTGGAGTCGCGTTCCTCTTGTGGTTTCACATGGGCCCAGTGTACATGCAGAGTCAAAATGCAGCCCCCATCTGTCAACATATGGACTATGTACCATGGAAACACTTGTTTTTTTTCTTTTCAGTGAGCACTGGCATTATTGAAACTTCATTATTATTCAGCGACAGACATTGTTTTGACCAGTCCAGCAGAGGCAGCAACAGACAAAAATGTGCTGAGTATTTGTTATTGTTTTTCGTGCTCACTTGGTCTGTCTCTCTGGATGAAAGATTACTTTGTTGATGAGGGTCTTAAAAAAACAACAAAAAAAGTAAAATCTTTCCACTGAAAACATTTTTATTCTATTAACTAGATCGCAGTATCAAACGGGTAGACTCGAGACGAGCCAGTCAAGTAAAAACTATTCTTCCCATCACTTGCCTCAACTTCTGGTACAACAAATTTATCATTGGATCCTGACTGGATGCACCCACACATGACTGTGATCTCCAAATCTAGCAATACTTTATCTGACTTAAAGTCTTCACATACTTCTCCATGTTTGCAGCTGAACACTGTTCATACCTCGCCAACACGTTTGATTCTATTTTTATGTGAGCTGAAAAGCAGCATTTTACCAAACACACACTCACTGGCCACGTTATTCGGCCTTTACACAGTTTGTTAACACAGTCAGTAAATAAATCAATGACATACCAGAAATTCAACACATTCTGACAGAAGCCAATTTCAAAGTGTCCAAAGTTAATTTTTAAAAATAATCTTTGATGAATGCAGCATTAACAGCTGAAGGTAAAACGGCTACTTGATTGTGTTATAAAAAAAAGGCGCTATGTGCTTTGAAAATATGTAATACTGCTATCATATTTTTTGCTTTTTTCGCCCCTCTGTTCATGATCTAATTCATGTCTTTCCATATGTCCTGTGTGTTTGGGCAACCCTTTGAGTGAGAGACTGAATTTTCCTGTTGTCTTTGTGGTAAAACTCTGGGCTGCACACACACGTCTGTGAAGAGTCCTCATGGATCCTGCAGGGTCGCAACAGTAACGCAGGCGTCATGATTGAAGCATAGTCTCGTAAATTTGCCCTTGTGCTGAGTGGTATATTCTCCAGGTTTTTCTGTTGACATTGAAAATGCCGATGTTCAACATAAAAAGACAAATCTAAAGCTTTTGGAATGATTTTCCAAAAGTCCTGCTCACGGCATTAATAAAAGCATACAAACTATGTTTAAAAGTCAGATTTAGGCAGACAACCAACACATTTCACTTAGTTCTGCCAACTCTGCCATTTAGATTCTTGGCAGAACTAAATGAGCAAAATTAGCTGAAACCTGTCCAGCATAAACTCTGTGATAGTCTCTTGAAGGTAATCAGAAGCACCTACCTCTGATGCGGGGAGAAATTTAAATCTGAAACCATTCAAGCTCCACATCAAGGAAGAAAAACCAGGAGAGCTCAACTATTATCAGAAAAATGCCAGACTGGATCTTGATGAAATTCCTGCTGAACACAGATAATCAGTACCTTATGCAATACTTTGTTTTTGTTTGTCTTGTAGTTGAGGTCTGTGGTTGTAATGTGAGAAAATATGAAATGGTCTGAGGGGTAAGGCACTGCACACAATGTTCACTTGCATGTATAAAATCTTGACTATTTTGTTGGTTTTGAAATTTCTTCTGTATCTTCACAAAAACGCCGCGATTATGTTTTTGAAGTGCCTTGATTTATTTGATGTGTGAACTTCTGTTTAGTAAGAAGTCCAACCACACAAAATCCTAAGAAATAGCTTCAAACTTATTGTGTCATCATATTTATATTGAGCACTCGGTGACCGTCTGTAACGTTTATTACCTTCTCCGTGAAGCCAGAAAGCCATCAAGAATTTATTAAAGAGGAGTTCTTAAAACAGTTTAAAAGATTTAAAGGCTCACTCCTCTTGTTTCTCCTTAAAGTTGTAAATGTGTGAGAAAATTAGGCTTTGGTTGCAGCTACAATGAATAAGATGAGAAAAACCCTTATTTAACTGGTAGAGCAATTATGGGATATGTATGTGGAACACACTGAATCAGTGTAATGAAAGTCTGCCATTGTCCTGCCTGATGGTTTCATCATTGACATTTTAATTGGTGATTTTCAGCTCTCATTTTGCACCGAAAATACACTCACGGCAGAGAAAGTTTCTAGGACATTTCAGACAGAATGTTAGCTTCTAAGCTGGTCTCATATACAGTCATTCACACTGATGCAAACACACACATGCATACATATACCCACACACACACACGCACACATGCACACACATTGTGGAGTCATTGAAATTGAGTAGTCTGACTGAGCCCTGTGTGGGCTCAGTGACAGCGTTGATTAAACATTAAGCAAGAGATATAATGCCATTTTACTACTGTGACTTACCCAGCCCCTTTGTACTATCATTTCATCTTTGCCCTTGAACTCAAACACATAGCAGGCTGACAGGATAGAAAGAATAATGATAATGAATTATGCATAAATAAGAACTTGAATTTGTCTTTATTCAACTTTGGAAACTTGGTGCATTTGAGGACCCCTGAGTGTTATTTGTCATTCTGCAGACAGGAAACATTTGAGTCGCTACCTTTGAAAAAATGCCTCCGGATTTCCAGCAAAATGAACAGTTTTTCATAGCCTTCTTAGTGCCTTTCCAAGTCCACCATATTACTAATGGGCACAAAGGTAAAGAAGCAGAGAATTAAAACAATTTGTTTGCTGTGGAAGTTTTTTACCACCTTTTATTGTGTCTTAAAAGTGCTGGCAAAAATCAATCAGTACTTTGTAATATTTACCACATTGCCAAAACTATTTGGGTCACTTGACTTTCCAAACACATTAACTTTGATGACACCTCATTACTAATAGAAAGGCTTTAATGTAACATGGCTCATCCTTTGCAGCTACAAACGCTTTACCTATTCTGGCAATGCTGTTCACAAGGTTTAGAAGAGTTTCACCGCAATATGTGACAACACTTTCAGGTGAGGTCTGTCGCACCAAACCATGTCTTTGTAGATCTTCCTGCGCATTCAGGTTAGAACCAGATGATGCCATCTAAATCCTGTAATGCTTAATTATACAGAAGCGATAAAAGTTCCTTTCACTGGAACTGAGGTGATGAGGCAACTCCAAAGGCAGCATGCTTTGCACAACTGCGTCAGACATTAAGCATTGCACTTGGTGACGTAAGGCTTGGATTCAGCTGCTTTGACAAGGATCTAAATGGGTTTCGTTCTGAGTTTCCCTAAGTGCATTTCTTGAGTTACTCTGAAGGCCACATGTAATATAAAGGATCTGAAAGCATTATCTCATGACTCAGTCCATGTGCCTCAGCATCTGCTAATCCCACTCTGTGGTTTTAGATGGCCTGCAACATCATGCATGAGTTGTTGTCATCCCCAACTTCTTCAACGTAGTTTTGATACCACCAACACTCGGCAGCAGAAAATATAGTTAATGAGGAAATTTCATGACTGGACGTCTTGCGGAGGTGGAATCCTGTAATGGATTTCACTGAGTCATTGAGGTCTTACCATCCTCTCAGAAATGTTTGCAGAAGCAGACTGCATGTCTAGATTTTCTACACTCATAACTGATGTGACTGGAACCCCTGTATTCAACTACATGGATTAGTGAATGAATACATTTTGGGAAATTCCAGCTGGTTGCAACATGAATTTGATATATTTTTGTCTTTCATCCTGCTTTATGCAAAGACTTTTAGTCTGATTTCTGCATTCTTGCTCTGGGTTTTGACACAACTTATTGTAATTTGGAACACCTGAGTTTCATAATTTGGATGGGTTAAAGTATACTTTTTGCAATATTTAGTCGTTCATGTTTGTTTTTCACAAAGCAAAGCTTTTCAGTTCGACGTGGTGCTTTGTTTTCAACCATTATACAGCTTGAAAACAAAACAAAGAAAATAAAAAAAAAAAACATCTGCTGTTCAGTTACATTGATTGTTAATGTCATAATAAGTGATAGTTAACAGAATAAAGTATTGCCAACTATGAGTAGTGCAATAGTTTGTGTTATTCTGATTTGTCATTGGGTTATAGTTTATTCTATGCAACATGAACAAAATCCATGTGGATTTTTTTTTTAATACTGCACAATTTTCAGAATAATTTAGGCACAAAAAGCAGCATGGATGGTGTTCATGACTGGATTTTCAACTACCAACTATATACCATGGCAGGACCCACAACACTGATATTCAGCACAAATACCAAGGATAATCCCCAGGCAGAGAGACATATGAGTCCAGTTGCAATACACAGCTATCAATGACAGCACATTAAGTGAGATGCATTGTAGAGAGTGATCAAAAAAAACAAACAAAAAAAAACCGTTTAGAACACAAAAGTCAATTTAAGCACAAATCACAAAAGCAAGTCCTCTAAATTATTTATGTTTATTTATGCGGTCTCTATCAAGTGTATCTCACTGAATGTCCATATCGTTTGTAAAACTGCTGTGCTGCACGTCACATGACTAACTGAGGTCATACTAGTTGAATGTTTAGTTTTCCAGAGCCGAAGCTCACATGCAAATCTATATTTCCTGGGGAATGTAAATAGATTTTCATCAGGTCAAGTTCTGAAGATGATCACTCTTCTTATACCCATTGGCATCCGTTTTTGCAACCAGCATTGCTTATGGATCACTAGAGGCATATTTCTGGCTTACATCTGCACCACTCCTGCTGTCTGACCTTTGCCAAGTTTAACTCCAGTTTAGTTGTCTCAGACTAAATGAAAAGGCTTTAGGTTCCACACCGGAGCTTGTCAAGGGCTCTGGTGTTAAAGGTCAAGAGTCAAAAGGTATTCCTCCAGTTTTTTTTAAACCTAAAAGAATCATTTTTAAACATTTACTGTAATGTTTTCTATCGACTCAGGTCTTTACTATGTGGAGATAACTGTGCTTTTGGCCTGCTGTTGTATATGTATTTGTATGAATTTCTGCATTGAAAATTTATAACATCTACAGTCCTGTTTTTTTTTATTTTAATTAAAATTCATCAGTTTTGGTAAAGGAAGGAAAAAAGCTTTGCTTAAACAAAGACAAACAATAATAAATACATTGCAGGACACGTCTGTAATTATGTTTCATCAATTGATCTCCAAGTTCTGTAAGGTGGCAAGATAACAGCAAATAAAAAGCCTGTAAATGAAGTGGCTACACTCAGGAAAGGATTTGCAGACAAAATAAATTCTTAGTGACTGTTATTTTGTCCCTGACTTCTCCGATCCAGCACGTTGCAGCTATATTTAGCAAGCAGACTTCATACATGTCTGTTTCTATGGTTTTCAATAATGCTAGAAGCATGAACTCTAGATCAAGTCAGACAATCAGAAAAAATTGCACTGTTATGCTCTGAGATATTCATAGCTTTATTTCTGTCTAGGTGACACACTTATCACTTTCATTTTGGGCGAGATATTGCTCTCTGGATGTGTGTAATTTTCTCTGCAAGCCTTCACGTTTCCTGGATATCTTATCATCATCCCGTGCCCTTTGATATTATGAACTTTTGAGTATAATATGAAAGGTGGTTTTGTATGTTACTCATATAGGTATACTGGATAACCTGAGAAGCACTTTTTTAATTTATTTTTTTGTTTTTTTACAATTTTTGCCTGACGTGTTGCTACAAATTATTTCTGTCAAATATTGCTGGATGAAATGTGACTCAGAGATACTGAGTTATTATTACATTTGCTGCTCCATACAGTGTAATGGATTATCTTAGGCGGCAGTCAACTGACCTGCCAAACTTTCCCACCAAGCTTTGGGCCAGAAATGTAAATCAGTTTGCATGCAAATGTTTAGATATTGCCTTTGTTTTGTCTAGATCTTTATTTTAACTTTCAGGTATAGGAATCTGTGAAGTGGAGTCAAATTGTTAGAAACATTATTTTTTGATCTATGACAGAATTTACATGGGATTGGATTCATATAATATATAATATCCAATCAGAAAATAATAAAAGAAAACACCATTTGTTTTTCTCATTTTTCCATATTTATCAGCTTCCTTTTGGCTGAGATACTGTTCATGGATTAACATAACTTTCTCTGCAAGATAAAATACAAAACTTCTATTAATGAAAGCCTCGTGATTAATAAAATAAACCTTTAAACATTACATATCTAGTTGTGACAAATGATAACACTGCAACATGACAATGAGAACTAAACGTCAGATATACTGTAGTTTAAAAAGTACATGTATTTAAATGCACTTGGCACTTTGCATACCATACTGTGGATTCTACAGGGTAGCCCTACATCTTTCCATTGTATTCTGCTTGTTCATTATTATTGCAACTCTGGTAAACTCCAAGGGCTTCTCAGGCCAAAAGCAACATTTAGCTCTTCCAGCAAGTTTCTGGTCTGAACCCAGAGAGACATGCCATTCAGAGGGAGCCATTTGAGATGCATTGCAACCAGGTGCCCATACAGCCCATTTCCTTTGTTGAAATGATGCATATTGCAGTAAGTATTATACAGTTTGAATGCTTATTTGTTTCCTCTTCAATAGAGTCCAATTTGTGAGCAAAAGGCCTTCACAAATTGTGCAGCAGAGTTGAGAATGTGGGTTGTACTCATTAAAAGCTTGCCAGATCCTCTGCCGATGCCAAACAGCTTTTGGAAGAGGTGTGATCATGTGGAGCAGTATCTCCTTTACTGGAAAAACAAGGCCTGTCATCAATGGAAGCCATTTCAGTGCAGAGAGGGATGAAGCTCTACTACAAGCTGTAATCCCACATGTCCACTCGTCGGGACTGGATTACAAAACTCTACCACAGAGTTTGGTTTATCAAACTACTCGTCCTTAATTTGGTACTGGAGAGGATGAAGTGGCTTGTCCACAGTCCTGACTTGATTGACTTAAAAAAAAAGAATGCCTATTAAAATTGAGAAATTCTTAACAGCCAATTTGTCTTGTGTCTTCAAACTTTCATAATCCAATCCATTAAATGACACTAAATCAATAACAGAGTAAATGTCTTTGCATTAGCGCAGGGGATTTGGCAAGTTTCTCATGGATGCAACCCACATTCCCAACTCAGCTGCTCAAACCACAAACTCAGGTTTTCTGATGGTATGAGATTTATAAATCAACAAAGATTTGAACAAAGAAAACAAACTTTTGGCTGTTTGCATCCGAGATCTCATTCTTTCAGTCACGATTAAAGGTGAGATTTTGCTGTATAGATTGATGAGTAAATCAAAGACATTGTCCTTGAGGTTCGCTCTTTACTTACAGTGATGGACATTAATTACATGAAGCACTGCTATTAAGTACATAAATGCATTTTGGAAGCATGTTGGCAGGTTTTGCAATATAGGAAAGAATAGAAATGTAAAGCGTCTTGGCATTAGTTTTGTTTCAGAATTTTACGCTTTTATTTTCATTCCTGAGATTTTCTGCCATACTTCAGAACAGCTATGGTGCTGTTTTGCCAACAAGAGGATATAGTATAGTCACACAGCAGCCTTTCATGATGTTAAACCACAAAGGTCCTATATTGGGAGGACGATGTTGATGGCATTGTGATGTGTACAAGAAAAATGTTTAGTCCTTATTTCCGTTCTTGCAGAACTCATGCCAAAAGATTATTGTAAGAAATAGATCTACTCTGAGTCCGAAAAATGTTTTAGCATTAAATTTTTCCCACATTTAGGCACAACGAAATAAAGTCAGCTCAACGTTGTGTTGAATAAGCACCGGGATCTAAGAGCAAAAAGATCCAAATGGGCACACCTCATCATAAAGCAGCACTGTATTAGGCTTACCCTTCCAACCTCTCCACTTTATCCCTCTTGCTCTACCTGCTGCCACTCAGCGTTTTATATACATGCAGGATGAAAGCTTGTTAAGCAGCGGCAGCCAGGTTGCATGTGACTTGATTTGAAAAAGAACTGAAAAAAAACATTGTGAAAGAAAAAGAGCAATTTTGAAAAATAAGCAACAAAATTGTGCAAAATAATAAGTATATTTTATAACCTCCCAAGTAAAACCAATGATGCAGCTGACATCATGTCTAACAATGTCTATTAACATTTACCTTTTAAAAGGCAGTGATTCATTGTGTACATAAACATCTTATGATTTACAAACACAAAATAATTAACCTCTTTGCAGGTTTCACAAAATTATGCCAAACACTAATCATCAGTTGAATGATTTTACAGAAATACAACATGAAAATTATAATAGAAAGAAAACTAGAAATACATCTAATTACAAGCAACTACAGCATTATTAGATATTTTACAATACATGTCAATAGTTATGAAAAATTGCTAATTATGGTCATTAATAAACTGGCTTTGTGATGATTATCACTACTTTTTACAAAAACAAGTTTCACTAAATCATTGCATTTAAGCTGTGTCTTCTATTAGCTTATTTCCTTAACATATACAGATTAAAAAGTCAAGTTTAAATATTTACTATATTGCCAAATCCCTAAATTTAAAGTAAAACGTGAGCTTTTCTACCCAGGGATAAGATTGCTCTGTTCTCAGTGCTGCTGAAGTTTATGGTGACGTTCCAGTGAAGTTTATTTAAATTGCTTGTGCACAAGCAGGTCTTCTGAATCCAAGTGGTACTTGATGAAGGTGCCATCATCCTCAATGAGAGGAATAATTATCACCACAACACATACATAAGCCTTTTATTAGATTAAAGCCCACTTTAATAGACTTCTATCAAGAGAGAGCAGTGGCTTAATGTAATTGGCTACAAGGCAACATGTGGAGAAAAGTATCAGAGAAAATATTCAGCAGACTTATAAGCCCGGCTCGATCACAGCCCCCCTTCATCTTCCCATGAAGCTTTATTTGACCACTTTTATCACTTCTGTCCTGTGATCTCACAAGTGTGTCATATAAATGGCTGCCGCATTCTGTTTATTTTTCCAATCCATAATACATAGGGTATCTAAATCCTGCTGGCATGTGCAGGAAAAAGAGAGAGAGAGAGAGAGAGGGAGAGAGAGAGAGAGAGAGAGAGAGAGAGAGAAGGGTGCTTGCTAATGGCGTGAGGCATAAAGGCTCAGAACAAAGTGGCGGAAATACATACGCATAAGCCACGAAGAGCCAAAGAGGCCACGCACTGTGGTCTGCTGGTTTGAGGGGTGGCAGCTTAAAAAAGGCTTTAGGCAGAGTTTGATCTCCTTATGCTTGAGAAATATTTAGGATCAGCTGGCCAAGTGTTGCCTCATACACACCTGACTGCAAGGTCACCCAAAATTGCATTATAATTCAGTTCCCCAGAGGAAACAAATTGATCTGCAGCGTAACCTTTATCTATTTTTATCCAACACCAGGTCTCCTCTTTGTTTTACTGGAGATTTAGCCTGTCAACAACATCCCCAGTGCTGTTACTCATTCATTTCTTCTGCATATCCTTGAGCCTGTTTCATTAACAGGCACAGTGCAATGTATATGACAAAAAATACACAGCAGGATGAATATGTTAGACCTAGCATTTACAACCCCCGCGGTCTGTATTTAACAGGGATTTATAGTTTACAGCTGGTGAATGTCATGAGTAGTGTAGCACTTAAATCTGGGCTGGATAAAGTCACTGCAAACAACACGGCTTGCTTCCAGGTAAGAGCAAAGATAATACCAAGCATTTCGACATTTTGTGCTACATTTCCTTAAAAGCACTAAACAGATTTTTTACAGAAACAAATTAATAAAAGCATGCTAGTAAATAGATGATGAAGTCAACAAATTGTAGCTTCAAGAAAAAAAGAAAAATATATATTAATCAACATTTTCCAAATGTTGTACTTTGTAAGTCGGCCACTTGGGGCAGGCTTTAGAGGTAATACAATTCCCACCGTATATTTTCCTTTTCCCTACAGAAGTGCCTTCATTTCTTTTGGTATAATTTCACCAAGTTTTCAGAAATGAAAAATTGAGTTGATTTAGCTGAGTTGGTCCTATATGAAGTTATGTTGGTCTATTATTTTGTCTGTATTTATGTTGGTCATTTACAATCTAGATGTACAGTGGAGTTGATGTTGATGGTCTTTTGGCCCAAATGGACAAATATTCCAGTCACTCTTGTTCAACAGATGTAATCTCTCTCTTAACACTTGGTGAAACTTTTATGTTTAAAAGCTGCAACGGCTTTAAAGTGGAGAAAAACAACACACAGCACTTAATCACTTTTACTTTGGTCTATATCAGTGTTTTGATAGTGACCTAATAATAATAATTATCTCGCTCTCTGACAATCTTTTCAAATATTGTTTTTTCAACTTTTGGAGCGATGAAACAAAAACAAACACTCTTTACCCTCGGATCTCCAGACGGCGCAAATGTTAAAGTGCAAAAAAAAAAAAAAAAAAAAAAAAAAAAATTAAAATTGTAGTTTTTACTTATATCTATTGTATGTATTTATTGACAACTATATTAGGTTTAGAAGTGCAGGACTCGCTGCCTGCTAGATGTTTTCATGAACAAAATTACCAAAATGAAGTCAAAAGACTGCTGATGCTGGCAAATGAGGAGATCAAGATAGACGGACAAAAGTATGGCACAGTCTCT